>NC_046167.1:71741494-71752289 GCF_011064425.1 Rattus rattus | reverse complement strand
TAATAAAAAGGGGGGGGCAAGAATACCCTTGGGAGGGAATAGGGTGGCAAAGTTTATAATAGAGGCAGAAGGAACACCCATTTAGAGCCTGCCCCCCATGTGGCCCATACATATACAGCCACCAAACTAGATAAGATCGATGAAGCAAAGTGCAGGCCAACAGGAACCAGATCTCTCCTGAGAGACAGCCAGAATAAAGCAAATACATAAGCGAATGCCATCATTAAACCACTGAGTCTAGAACGGGACCCCCGTTGAAGGAATCTTAGAAAGGACTGAAAGAGCTTGAAGGGGCTTAAGACCCCATATGAACAACAATGCCAACCAACCAGAGCTTCCATTGACTAAGCCAGTACCCAAAGACTATACACGGACTGACCCTGGGCTCCAACTGCATACATAGAAATGCAAAGCCTAGTAAGAGCACCAATTGAAGAGGAAGCCCTTGGTCCTGCCAAGACTGAACCCCCAGTGAATGTGATTGTTGGGGGTAGGGTGGCAAATGGGGGAGAATGGGGTGGGGAACACCCATAGAGAACGGGAGGGGGAGGGGTTATGGTGATGTTGGCCTGGAAACCGGGAAGGGGAATAACATTTGAAATGTAAATAAGAAATACTCAAGTTAATAAAGATGAAAAATAAAGAAAAGTTGACTAGTTGACTAGTCGACTAGTTACCATACCTAAAATTCAAGAGGAAAAGGCTTAATTTCAGAATATTTATTCATAAAAATTTGAATATACTTTATGAATAGCATGCATACAGATATACATACATGTGTATATATATACATACATTCATAAAATAAAATACAATAACAATGGAAAAATTTAGTTATTGGAGAACCTGAAAACCTATGAACAATTTAATATTGTACTGACATTCACTTGTAGTTCAGTCTACTTATGGTGTTTCCATATGAAACCATCATCATTGATGTGGTAGTTGTGGAGTTTGGTCACATGAACTCCATGTAAGATATAAAGAATTGTTCATATTCTTGGGTTCACAGTAAGATTGGGACCTGATACCAAAGAATAGAAGTTTTGCTTAATATAAATGGTGAATAAACTTGTCATCATAACATTCTAATTCTGTCACTGTCTTCTTATAAGTCAATATCATGTTTGTATTACTGTTTTACTAAAATCTGACACATTCCTTACTTATGGACCATGTTTGTGTAAGTAGGAATCTAATCATTCTCTACTATTGTCTTACAGTCCTATGTGAAGTAAGTACCCCTTTGTACTCGGGAGCAAACCCTGTGCCTTTTCTAATCCTTCTGTGTAGGTTGTCTCTTGTCAATCCTTATAGTTTGTTGATCATTTAATGACTTTTCTATTAAATGGAAAACACGATTCCTTTCAGCAGGGGCACAAGATGGGACATGGTTGTCTATGTAAAAGTCTTTAAAACCAGAACAACCAATATGTGATTTTTTTCCATTGGATAATGCCCTACAGTATGAACACTATGATGAATACAAGAAAACATTTTGCAGGAGACAATATTTTCAGAGATATGACAATCAGTTCTGGTGACAATATTTTGCTGGATGTGTTAAAGAAATTAGTCCCTAAAGAGCCACATTGCCATCTAAATATAGGACATTTAAAGGATTTTGAGATTAGGAACAATGAAGCTGCCACTCTTTTCAGATTATGTTCACGATTCCTAAAAAAAAAAATTATTTTCAATTTTAATGATTGTGTAACTAATTTCTTTTAAAATGATAACCTCAAATATAACTTCTAGCTTCTTTTTTTGTAGTCAATGTGTTGTTTTTGTTGTACTTGCTCCTGCTGCTGCTAATAAACATGAAATTCACCTTGAAGGCAGGATAGAATGTGCTGAAGGTGTTCTTGGACTTAGAATTGTTGACCCCTCTGGTTGCCATTTGTTTTCAGAGTTTTCTTTATCCTCCAGCATCTGTGCTCTGAAAGAATATAGGAAGATTTCTAGATTTGAAACTTTTCACTGTCACAAATTCACCTAATTTCCATTCTTGGTCCCTCTGTTCAGTGAGATGACACTGGGTGTTGTTCCACAACATTATGCTGGGAAAGGATTCTTCCTTGGCCTAGAACTCAATCCTGTATTTGTTTACATTTCACTATAACAATGCTACTGATTACACTCTTATAAGTGCAATGGTGCTGAAGTATAAGGCAGGGACCTTAGAATAGCATTTATGAACATGACAGAGATCATTAAAATAGAACTAAAGAAATCCATAACAACATGGTGAAAGTAAATAAATAAAATGGTTTAAGTCCCAAGAATAGAAATAGAATAACAAAAGGAAACCCAAATGGAGAGATATATAAAATTGATAAATTCAGAAATTTTAAGATGAACTTCAGAGGCGAGTCTCACCAACACATGACAAAATATGGAAGAGAGAATCTTAGATATTGATGATAATATGAAAAATGAATACCTAGGTCAAAATTAATGTGAAAAAAACTGAGGAACAACACATCCAGAAAATCCAGGACACTATGAAAAGACCAACTCTAAGAATAATAGTAATACAGGTAGGAGAAAAATCACAGGTGAAATGTACAGAAAATATTTTGAATAAATGAGGAGAAAATTCCTCCAACCTAAAGACAAAGCTGCATATCAACATGCAAGAAGCATACAGAGTATCAAATAGATTGGAACAGAAACTAAAAACAACAAATAAACAAAAATGAGCAAATCAACAAAACTCAAAACATTAAGCTTTCATGACATCAACAACAAAAACAACAAAAAGAATATGGAAAGCTGCAGTGGAAAATGGCAAAATAACATATAAGAAGGTAAACCTATTACAGTAACACCTGACTTCTCCATGGAGATTGTTAAAAACATAAGTGGGGATGGGGCATTGTCAGTTGTTTCTATATGAAGCTGTTAATCTCACACAAGAAAGTATAATAATAGATGACCCCAGACCAGTATATAAATAGAAGGGGAAGATATCACAACAATAAAATAATAGGAATAAACAAGCACTGTTCATTAATAATCCTAATATCAATGGTCTCACTTTTCCAATATGAAGGCACAGACTAACAGAACATATGCAAAAACAAGCTCTATACTTCTGCTGCAGTTACGAAACACAACTTATCATCAAAGATAAATAACATCTTAGGATAAATGGATAGAAAAAATGTGTGAAATGAGATATAAAGATGGTAGCACAGGACACCATCTTTGTTTCCTTATGGAAAACCTTAGTAAAATGGATCCTTAGAATGCAAAATATGAGGCCTTGAAGAAAAGTGGATGATTAGATAGTCAGTTGAAAAAATGATAAAACAAAATATGAAACACAAAAGAAATATCTACAACTGAAAAGACCATATGTATGAATCACAGTCTTAGAAGGAAAAGAAGAACCCCAGATGAATGTCATAAATCAGATCTTCACCAAGATCACAGAAAAAAACTTCCCCAAAGTTCCAAAGAAAGTAGCACTTAAAATTTTAAGTAGTGTGAAAAAAAAACCTACCATAGCATATTAAAATTCAACATTAACTAGGCAGACTAAGAAGAGGTTTAAGAGGTCTGGGCACAAGAAACTAAGAATAGTCAGTGGCAGGAACCTTCCTGTTTCTGCCTATTCCTGGAACTGAAACAGTCCCACAGCTCTCTGTACACAAATCCCATGGTGGACAGAGCTAGACTCTCAGAAGTGTGTACAATCTTGAGAACTCAGGGTAGACCACCACTTCTGTTCACATTCCTGGCCCAAGAGGTACTTGCCAAGGGCCCTCTGGATACAGGAACCTAGGAGCAGTCAGAGGCAGGACCCTTCTGGTTTCTGCCTGAGCCCAGAAATGAAAGCCAGTTGCCAGGAGTGCTGACACACCTGAGAGCAGAAGTAAGATCAACTTTTCTGCTCCAAGTGAACTACCTGGAGGCTTCAGGATCCCCAAACCCAGGAGCAGCTCTCTATGCCCAGATCTGGCTGAAAGAAAACAGGTCTATAGGAGTGCTGACACACAGGCTTAAAGGAGGCTCAAGCCACTGTCAGAGACAGCAAGACAAGCTAACACCAGAGACAGTCTGATGGCAAGAGGCAAGTACAGAAACCTGAGCAACAGATACCAAGACTACTTGGCATCATCAGAACCCAATTCTACCACCAAAGCAAATACTCGATATCCAAACATAATGGAAAAGCAACATTTGGATTTAAAATCACATCTCATGATGGTGGTAGAGGGCATTAAGAAGGACATAAAAAAACTCCCTTAAAGAAATAGAGGACAACATGAGTAAACAAGTAGAAGCTCTTTAAAAAAACACAAAAATCCCTTAAAGGCTTACAGGAAAACATAACCAAACATGTGAAGGAATTGAATGAAATCATTCAGGATTTAAAAATGGAAATAGAAAAAATAAAGAAATCACAAAGGAAGAAAACCCAGGAGATAGAAAAATCAAGGAAAGAGATCAGGAGACATAGAAGTGAGCATCACCAACAGAATACAAGAGATAGAAGAGAGAAGTTCAGGGGCAGAAGATACCATAGAAAACATTGACACAATGTCAAAGATAATGTAAAATACAAAAAGCTCCTAAGCCAAAACATCCAGGAAATCCAGGACACAATGAAAAGATCAAACCTAATGATAATAGGTATAGAAGAGAGGGAAGTTTCCCAACTTAAATGACCAGTGAATGTCTTCAACAAAATTATAGAAGAAAACATCCCTAACCTAAAGAAAGAGATTCCCATAAACATACAAGAAGCCTACAGAACTCCAAATAGATTGGACCAGAAAACAAATTCTGCTCATCACATATTAGTCAAAACACCAAATGCACAAAACAAAGAAAGAATATTAAAAGCAGTCAGGAAAAAGGGTCAAGTGGTATATAAAGACAGACCTATCAGAATTATTCCAGTGTTCTCACCAGAGAATATGAAAGCCAGAAGATCCTTGGCAGATGTCATACAGACATGAAGAGAATACAAATGCCAGTCCAGGCTACTTTATCCAGCAAAATTCTCAATTCACATACATGGAGAAACAAAGATATTCCATGACAAAACCAAATTCACACAATATCTTTTCAGAAATCCAGCCCTACAAAGGAGAGTAGATGGAAAACTCCAACACAAGGAGGGAAACTGCACCCTAGAAAAAGCAAGAAAATAATCTCCTTTGCAACGAACCCAAAAGAAGAAAGCCAACAAAACATAATCCCACATCTAACAACAAAAATAACAGGAGACAACAATCACTATTCCTTACATATCTTAACATCAATGAATATAACTCCCCAGTAAAAAGACATAGACTAATAGACTGGAAACAAGAAAAGGACCCAACATTTTGCTGCATACAGGAAACACACCTCAGTAAAAAAGCCAAACACTACCTCAGAGTAAAAGGCTGGAAAATATTTTCCAAGCAAATGGCTCCAAGAAGCAAGGTGGTGTAGCTATTTTAATATTGAATAAAATCAACTTTCAACCAAAAGTTATCAAAAATACAAGGAAGGACACTTCATGTTCAGCAAAGAAAAAAAACTCCACCAAAAAACTCTCAATCATGAATATATATGCTCTAATTGCAAGGGCAACTACATTCAGAAGAGAAACCTTACTGAAACTCAAAGCACACATTGGACATCACACAATAATAGTGAGGTATTTCAACAGCCCACTCTCATCCATGAAGAGATCATGGAAACAGAAAGTAAACAGAGACACAGAGAAACTAACAGAAGTTATGGACCAGATGGATTTAATAGATATCTATAGAACATTTTATCATAAATCAAAAGAGTATAACTTCTTCTCACCACCTCAAGGTATCTTCTCCAAAACTGACCATATCATCAGTCACAAAACAGGCCTCAACATATACAAGAACATTGAAATAATCCCATGTATCCAATCAGATCATCAAGGACAAAGGTTGGTCTTCAATAACAACAAAAATGACAGAAAGCTCACATATTCATGGCAGTTGAACAATGCTCTACTCAATGATAACTTAGTTAAGGAAGAATTAAAGAAATTGAAGACTTTTAAGAATTTAATGAAAATGAAGTTAAAGCGTACCCAAATTTATGAAACACAGTGCTAAGAGGAAAACCCATATCTCTGAGTGCCTCCAAAAAGAAGATGGTGAGCACATACATTAGCAGCTTGACAGCACATCTAAAAGAAGTAAATACCCTAAAGAGGAGTAGACTGCTGGAAATAATCAAATGCAGGGCTGAAATCAAACAAGAAAGAACAAAAAGAATTATATAAAGAATCAACAAAACCAGGAGCTGATTCTTTAAGAAAATCAGCAAGATAAATAAACCCTTACCCAGACTAATCGGAGGGCACAGAGAGTGTATCCAAATTAACAAAATCAGAAATGAAAAGGGAGACATTACAACCAAAACTGAGGAAATTCAAAAAATTATCAGATCCTACTACAATAGCCTATATTCAACAAAACTGGAAAATCTGGATGAAATGGACAGTTTTCTAGACAGATACCAGGTACTTTAATGAGGATTAAATAAACCATCTAAACAGTTCCATTACTCCTAAAGAAATAGAAGCAGTTATTAAAAGGCTCCCAACCAAAAAAGTCCAGGACCAGATGTGTTTAGTGCAGAATTCTATCAGACCTTCATAGAAGACCTAATACCAATTAGGTCCAAACAATTCCACAAAATAGAAACAGAAGGAGCACTACCCACTTCCTTCTATGAAGCCACAATTATGCTAATACCTAAACCACAAAAAGACCAAACAAAGAAAATTTCAGACCAATTTCCCTTATGAATATTGACACAAAAATAATGAATGAAATTCTCACAAACCAAACCCAATAACACATCAAAACGAGCACCTATCATGATCAAGTAGATTTCATCCCAGGGATGCAGAGTTGGATCAATATATAGAAATCCATCGCCATAATCCACTATGTAGACAAACTCAAAGGAAAAAAAAAAGCATGATCATCTCATCAGATGCTGAGAAAGCAGTTGACAAAATTCAACACAATTTCATGTTAAAAGTATTAGAAAGATCAAGAATTCAATGCCAATACCTAAACATAGTAAGAGAATTATATAGCAAACAAGTAGCTAACATCAAACTAAATGGAGAGAAACTTTGAAGCAATCCCACTAAAATCAGAGAGTAGACAAGGCTGCCCACTCTCTCCCTACTTATTCAATATAGTATTTGAAGTCCTAGCCAGAGAAATCGGCCAACAAAAGGAGATCAGTGGATACAAATTGGAAAGAAAGAAGTCAAAATAGCACTATTTTAAGATGATATGATAGTATGCTTAGGTGATCCAAAAAGTTCCAACAGTGACCTACTAAGCCTGATAATCAACTTCAGCAAAGTGGCTGGGTATAAAATTAACTCAAACAAATCAGTAGCCTTTCTGTACCCAAAGTTTTTTCAGGCTGAGAAAGAAATTAGGTAAATGACCACCTTCATAAAAGTCACAAATAACATAAAATACCTCATTGTGACTCTACACAAGCAAGTGAAAGATCTTTATGACAAGAACTTCAAGTACTCTGAAGAAAGAAATTGAAGATCTCAGAAAATGGAAAGATCTCCCATGATCATGGATTGGCAGAATTACTATGTTAAAAATGACCATCTTGCCAAAAGCAATCTATAGATTCAATGCAATCTCCACTAAAATTCCAACTCAATTCTTCATAGAGTTAGAAAGAGCTCTCCGAAAATTAAAGCCAAGCCAAGTAGTGCATGCTTACAGGAGGCAGATATACTGATCTTCTGAGAGGCTCGGCCAGAGCATGACAAAAGAGAAGTAAATGCTACCATAAAACCATTGAACTGAGAATGGGATCCCCATTGGAGGAGTTAGAGAAAGGGTTGAAAGGGCTGATGAGGCTTGCAACCCCATAAGAACAATAATACCAACTAACCAGAGCTCCCAGGGACTAAACCACAACCCAACAAGGACACATAGACAGACCTTTGGCTCCAGCAGCATATGTACCAGAAGATGGCCTTGTTGGGCACCAATCGGAGGAAAAATCCTTTGTCCTGCTAAGGCTGGATCCTCCAGTGTAGGGTAATGTCAGGGTGAGGAGGTAAGAAGGAGGTGTTTGTGAGGGAGGGTGAACACCCTTTTAGAAGAAGGGAGAGGGGAAGAGGATAGGGAGCTTATGAATGGGAAACCTGAAAAGGGAATAACATTTGAAATTATAAACAAAAAAATACAAAAAAACAAAGAAAATGTTTAAGCTACCATAAAATAGTCACAAATCATAAACAAGTGCATCAAAATAACAAACTTCTCACAGGAAATTTTATCAACCTAGACTAATCCTACTCAGCAAAAATAATGTCAGAGAAATAGAAGGACAATGAAAACCTTCCAATGGTACATGCTATACAAACTGTATCTGCAAACTAGTTCTGGTGACAAATCTTGTTTGTCAACTGGACATAAATGAAAAGCAGAATCTCCTTTGAGAGATAGTTTACACATTATTGGGTTGAGACATGTCTTGAGGACATTTTATTGACTGCTAATTGATGTGACAGGTCTAGCCCATTTGAGGTTACACCATTCCTACACATACAAGAATGTTGGCTGAACATGAGCCTGAGATTAAATAAATTTTTGACATGGGGACACGGCTTCTCTATCACTTTGGTACCTTCAGTTTTATGCCTTGACTTTCCTAAATTATGAACACCAAACTATAAAATAAACCCTTTCATCACCCAATGTTCTTTTGCTCATGATGTATGATAATGACAGAAGTCAAAAAAGAACCAATATTTGTAGCAAGAAAATGAGGGTTTGCTATGAAAGACTGGATTGTGTTGCTTGGGAAAATTGTGGTGGCACTTGGAAACTTGGGCTATAAAAGCCATTCAGTGCTCAGAACTTCTGACAATGTTCAGTGTTTTCTATAAATTAGTGGGAAGACCAGGGTAAAGTAAGTCTCCTAGATTTTAGTTCTAAAGCAATGAGAGAAAAAAATGATGGAGTTTGAATGTTATGTTTAGAAACAAACACACATTTCCCAAACAATAATCTGAGCATTCTGTCTCCACAGAGTATAAGAAACATAACTTTAAAATCATTTTTATTAATTTAGAAATCTTTTTCTGTGAACAGGAATAACTTAGCAAATATGAGAGAGAAGTTTGTTATCAAAAATCTCTGGTAAGAGTTAGGCATTAGAAGCAAGCTATAGGCAGTGCATTGATCACCTCAGATATGAACCTAGCCCAGGACATATCAATAGTAAGCTACATGTAGTATTGATAATGTAGCAAATTAGCCCAAAGTTGTAACATCTAATAGTACAAACATTATGCATAATTAATTGTTAAAATTATTGAAACTTTAGGAATTGTCTGTTGGAACACTTCGCTGTGCTCTAGAAACATGACTTCTCTTCTCTGTATTTATCCACATGTGCAAGAGGACATGAGACCCTGCATTTTATTTTCAGTGACAACTGAGTTTTCAATACTGTTACTAAGTCCATACCAGCCTTTCTGTTGGTCATAGTCATTGGACTAATCTCACAAGGAACCACTAGACGACTCTCAGTGACATCACTGAGCCTGCCACAGTTAAGGACTTTAAAGCAGCCATGAATCCAGTATGCAAGATTTAACATCAGCAGCAGTAGCTAAGACTGTCCAGTGGAACCCATCAGCAGCATTTATGCACAATTGTTTTTCCATGGTTGAGGAAATGCCTATTCAACACTTGTATTAGTATGATATTATAAATGTTTTGTGAATAAATCAACTATATTCAAAAGGCAAATCTTTTGTTGACATCTAATTATCTACTGCCTTTGAGCCCATAAGCCCATGGACTATGTCAAAATTATGGGGTCACTGTGGTACCTAAGCATGATACTTGATGCCAAGAATGCTTCTCTCTCCTTACAGGTGAAATGTCTTCTTATGAATAGGGTTTCAAAGTACAAGGATTCATCAGAGACAGTGAGGTGTCTCCAAGATCTGATTATGATTTTAGACTGTGGAAAAAGTTCCTTGTATCATATTGATGAACAGTTATTATACTTAGGGCATAACTCTGCTGAGTAATTTCTCTTGGTTAGTGCTTAACAGATAAAGAACATTTTAATGAGGAAGATATAAAACTGGAAGGATATAAGGAAGATAGAGACATGAGACAGAAATAGGATACAATTCCTTATGTCTATTATAGGACAGGTAATAGATGTGACTCAGGGAAGTATGAGCTGTTTTGACACCACAAATTCCTGTTTTTTTTTTCCTTCTGATTTCTTTCTCTTGGGACAGAAACCTAGACCTGTGTTTCTGAGAAACACAGTGTTCTTCTACCACTGATCTTTCCAACCCTAGTGCTCACAAATGTAATTAAGTGATCACACAAATAAGTTCTGCAGAGTCCTTGTGATCTTTTTTTTCCCAAGTCAACTTGTTATAATATTCCACCCAACTGAAAGATCTTGAACAGTACATGTTAGAGTTTGAAAATGGGCCAATATATTTGGAAGGGAGCAAAATAAAGAGCAGATTCTAAACTATAATGGGAATTCAAGTCTTCTATGCTTGCCTAGAGGTTTGTGTGTTTTACTATGAAAACCTTGCATAGGTGAAGAGAAGGAAGTACTTTTTTTTCATTCCCTCCTGCTCAATGACTCCAGTTCTTCACTAATGTGTGTCTTTAAAGAAGAAAAAGCCTCAGTATTTGACAGCGGATTCTCTGATGAATTGTAGGTATATTTAAATCATTAATAAAAACAACCTCTACCATTCTGGAGA
>NC_046167.1:71587612-71741394 GCF_011064425.1 Rattus rattus | reverse complement strand
ATTCCATACCCTGGGTACAGCCCTCCAGGGGCAAGTATTCCTTAACTCTGGCCTTCAACTCTCAGGATCCCCAACACAAACCAGGCCTCAGCCTCATAGCTTCCTGCAATGGCTTCTCGGTGCCTCCATGTGGGGTTGTCCCTAGGACAGGCAGACCTGTCCGCAAAACCCTGCTAATCGTCAGAGGTGATCTCCGCCTTTATCTCATGTATCCTTCATGGTGTCGCAAGAATTACTACGTGAGAGGCCATGCTCCTTCTGCCTGCTTGGGATAGAACCAGGATTGTCCTTGAATCTCACTTGTATAAACTTTGGTTTCCTGATGCTCTTTGAAATCAGGGAATTCGGTTTTTTCCCCTCAATATTTTGTTTGTTCACTTTGCATTCTGATCACAGCCCCCCTTTCTCTTATCTTCCCAGTCATGCCCTCACAAATCCCTCTTTCTGTATAGTAATCCCTCTCCTGCTCCTCAGAGAAGGGGAGGCCCTCCCTGGGTACCATCCCACCTCAGGACATCTAGTTCCAGAAGGACTAGACACATGCTCTCCCACTGAGGTCCAATTAGATGGTCCACCTAGGGGAGAGGGATCCCACTGTAGGCAATAGAATCTGTGACAGCCCCTGTGTATATTGTTAGAGGACCCACATGAAGACCACACCCCACATCTGTCACAAATGTGTAGGGAGCCTAGGTCCAGCCCCTGCATGCTCTCTGGCTGGTGGTCACCCTTTGTGAGCCCCGGGAACAGAGAATCCTTTAGCTCTTTTCATAAGTTGCAGAATTAGTTTGGGTAAAAGGTCTCATCCTGAGGGCACAACTCCCTCTCATCCATTTCTTTTTATCCTTTTCAGCACCAAGGCTACAACATCAAACTTCCTGTGCTCTTTTCTTCCTCAAACTATACATTTTATATTTCTTTTTGCCCCACTTGTTCTTTTTTCACTGAAGATCTGCTAACGGTAATCACTGAGAACCACACAACAAAGTCATTATTAAACTCTATGAAAGCTTTCCAGTCCAAAAACCTTCACTTTTAGCTTCTGAAGCTGAGGACAGAAAGCACCTTTCTCCCGATAATATGACAAGAAATTGTTCGTCTCTAGCCTGTTTGTAAAAATTAACTTTGTTCACCAGAGCATTGATCTTCAGAGGGCTTACTGCTGATAAGTCACTTTTTTACATCTCTCTGAACTCTGGCTACGATCCAACCAACTGTTCAGACTCAAACTCTTTTCTGTTAGTTCAGTAATTGTCACGGAATCACACAGCTCCGACCAGACAATGACCTTGATGGACAAGCTCTGGTGCTATGCTTAATGAACTATCCCTGTCTGACTGAGACTGGTGTGCGTTTAGTTCTGTGGCACTTACTAGATCCCAACAGAAAAGAGTTTGAGTCTGAACAATTGAGTTGAATCAGCCAGCCAGAGTTCAGAGAGATCATAAAAAAGTGAGCTTATCCAGCAGTAAGCCTCTGAGACATAAATTACATCTGGTGAACAAACATTAGTTTTACAAACCAGGCTAGAGACAGACAATTCTTGTCATAGTATCGGGAGAAAGGTTGCTTTCTGTCCTCGGCTGAAGCTAAATTGAAGGGTTTTGGACTAGAGCTTTCATAGAGTTTAATAATGACTTTGATGTGTGGTTCTCAGTGATTACCGTTAGCAGACCTTCAGTGAAAAAAGAGCAAGTGGGGCGAAAAGAAATATAAAATGTATACTTTGAGGAAGAAAAGAGCACAGGAAGTTTGATGTTGTAGCCTTGGTGCTGAAAAGGATAAAAAGAAATGGATGAGAGGGAGTTGTGCCCTCAGGATGAGACCTTTTACCCAAACTAATTCTGCAACTTATGAAAAGAGCTAAAGAAGTCTCTGTTCCCGGGGCTCACAAAGGGTGACCACCAGCCAGAGAGCATGCAGGGGCTGGACCTAGGCTCCCTAAACATTTGTAACAGATGTGGGGTGGGGTCTTCATGTGGGTCCACTAACAATTGACACAGGGGCTGTCACAGATTCTATTGCCTACAGTGGGATCCCTCTCCCCTAGGTGGACCATCTAATTGGACCTCAGTGGGAGAGCATGTGTCTAGTCCTTCTGGAACTAGATGTCCTGAGGTGGGATGGTACCCAGGGAGGGCCTCGCCTTCTCTGAGGAGCAGGAGAGGGATTACTATACAGAAAGAGGGATTGGTGAGAGCATGACTGGGAAGATAAGAGAAAGGGGGGCTGTGATCAGAATGCAAAGTGAACAAACAAAATATTGAGGGGAAAAAACCGAATTCCCTGATTTCAAAGAGCATCAGGAAACCAAAGTTTATACAAGTGAGATTCAAGGACAGTCCTGGTTCTATCCCAAGCAGGCAGAAGAACATGGCCTCATTGGCCGTGTAATTCTTGCTTTAAAACCATGAAGGATACATGAGTAAAGGCGCTGTGGAATCACCCTCTGGGGTTAAAGAAAGGTTTTGCGGACGGGTCTGCCTGTCCTAGGGACAACCCCACATGGAGGCACCGAGAAGCCATTGCAGGAAGCTATGAGGCTGAGGCCTGGTTTGTGTTGGGGATCCTGAGAGTTGAAGGCCAGAGTAGGAATACTTGCCCCTGGAGGGCTATACCCAGGGTATGGAATCGACACAAGGGGGATAATTGCGTTGCAGTAAAAAAGATGGAAGGCGTGGGAGAGCTGAAGAGCCCTGTGACGTCACATATGGACATGCAGTTTGGCAACTGCTAGATTGGCTTCGGTCCCACCTTGATCTTGTAGTTCCTCACTGTGCCCTCTTTCTTAGGTTTCAGAATGGATACATGTATTCTGCACCACTGTATGTCGAAACACGTAACTGTGCTTTTATAAGGGTTGCAGTGAAGAGATTGTCTTGAGTCTCAGAAGAGACTTTGAACTTTGAACAATAGTGAGACTGTGAAAGACTATGGACACTTTTATGTTTGACTAAGTGTACAGTGGGTTAGCCTAATGCTGCCTGTATTCTAACCCTAATTTGAGCCCCCAATACTTGCTGTCACAAGAGATGGCATCTGCAGGAAAGACCTAAGATGCTGAGTGACCCTGCCCCCACACTACTTCTGATGGGGATATAAAGGTGCTAACAGTTTAGGTTTCACAGGCCTGGGCTCCAAGAACGAACATGAGGGAAGAGGAGTGGAGAACTCAGAGGGAGGAGTCACCATGAGTGAGGTGACCTATATGAATGTGGCCCTGAGGGCTGGTCAATTGGAGTTAAGAGCAGCCCAGATGAAACATAGTAAATAGTAATGATATCGATAGGAAAGTAGATTCAAACAGCATGGAGGGCAGACCTCATCTACCCAGCTCTTATGTTAATGCTTATTATAAATATAAACATTGTGTATTTCTCCCGGGAATTCAAATACCAAAGGAGGGGTAGAAACAAAGGCCAGGATTTAAATCATTTCCACAACATAAGGGCATTTTATGATATAGCTATAAGCCTATGGAGGGACAAAGGGGAATGTGGGGGTTTGAATGGACTCCCAAAGGCTCATCTGTTTGAATGTTTACTTCCCAGTTGGTGGAACTGTTTGGGAAGGATTAGGAGGTGTGTCACTGGGGCTGTTTTTGTGGTTTCAAAAGCCCACAGAATGTGGACAAGCCCTTCCCTGGGAATGAGGGGGTGGGGACAGAAGGTGAGCAGGCCTCTCTCTGTGGATAGGAGAGAATCAGAAAGTGGGCAAGACTGACTTTGACAGGGTGTGCAGGTGGAAACAGAGCTATGGAACGCTGTGCAGGACAGAAGACCTGTGGAGGCTGATAGATGGAGGACAAGGAAGAAAGATGGCGAATAGGGAGATTGTGTGGTCCCCTCTTCCCATTGCCCCTCCCCCGCTCTCAGGGGCCCTTTGTGACAGGGAAGCAGGAGCTCTGTGATGTAGGCCTGGGAGCAGCTGCTAACTCCCAGAGAGAACCATCAGAGTTCAGTTGCCTGAGGGCAACAGTGTGATTCAGTCTGAGAACCTTCTCTCCCTGATGCAGCCTGAAGGAATGACAAATTAAAACATTCGCTCAGGCATCCAGGAACAAGGCCACGCACTACCTTCACGGAGTGCCAGGCACTTGTAGGGCACGACTGTGTCATGGAAGTACCTTCACTTCCGTTTCCTCCAACCGAATGGATGAGCCTCAGCTTCACGACGTGGGCAATGGACATGATCCTGGCCTTCGCCTGTGGACTGGGCCTCTTCCACCTGTTGATACACTTCTTCCCATTCACCTCACCCTCACCTGCAGAGGGCGCCACCACCACCCCCAAAAAGGTAAGACTGCCTTCCATCCACACCAACAGAGCCTTCTCTATTATGGCAACACTTTCCAAATCGAATAGGGAGGTGGCTGACAGGGCATCTCAGCAGACGGGAACCACATCCGCCTGAGAACTCCCAGGTAGGACAGGGGGAGAGAGGGCTGCGTGATATCTGCTCTCAGACCTCCTAGAGCAGAAAGAAGCACTGTGTCTCAGTGGTCACGGAACTATGGACCTGGGATGGATAGGCTCCACTAAAAAACGTTCTGAACACTGGTTCCTCTGTCCCCCTCCTCACATTAATGCTCACACAACATTGTCTTAGTCAGCTGAGCTCATGTGAAGGGGGTGATGCACTCCTGGACATAGGATCAGGACTTGAGTCACATCTGGCCTCACTAAATGACAAGGCAGTTCGGAGATGAGCTTCTGACTACTGAGGTGAAAGAACACTGACCAATGACATCCATGGTGGGTCTCACAGAGACCGTCCACACTTGGGATTTTCAAGGGAAAAGAATACAGACTTACCCCCCATCACAGGGGTGTGAATGGGGCCGCAGGTGGTGTCTGTTTTCTCTGTCTATTAGGTGGTGAAGAGGGACCATAACAAGGCCAGGAAGAAAATCAGGACCTTGAAAGGTAGGCTCCTTCCTTCCCCTGGACAGGTGACTTCATCTACCCTGTCCCCAAGGGATGACACCAAATGAGTTGCAGCCCATGCGGCTGTGGCTGCATGGAAGGAATCAGAAGTGAAGACATTGCCGAGGTGCTGTGCTCAGAATAAAGCCAGGGACGACCATGGTTGGCTGCGGTCAGGAGGGTGGTGTGGGTAGGACCAGAAACATGCTGCATGCGTTTGCAGGCAAATGGGTTACTTCACTTCTCTAAGTCACTTTCCTCTTCCACTACACTGGACCTCCCTCCCCTGCACAGGGACATCATGAAGTCCATGGAGCTCGGTGGAAATGGAAGCCTCCGGTCTATGGTCAGGTCCTATCCCACATGTGCCCAGCCCTTAGTGCTTTGGGGCCTGTGGCCTTGTTCAGGGAAGCTTGAGCTCCTGTTCAATTGATCATTTCATAGAAGGGACATTTCATTCAGGCTCCTGCGGGCTCATGGGTCCCTCCTTTACCCACCGTCAGCCCATCTGTATTTCTAGCTTACAGAGGCTACAGCAGGAAGAGAGGGAAGGATGACAGGGGCCTGCTTTCGCTCCTGCAGAGGTGAGAAGTCTCCAGTGCTTCCTGGCTCCTCACTCCCACTGCCTGTGAGGAGATCACTCGGGACAAAGGGCGAGGGCTGACCATGGCACCAGGGGCCCTCTGGGAAGGTGGGGTGCGTGCACAGCGCTACTGTTTAATTCGAGTGTGGAGCTGTGGCTGCAGGTGGCCTTTCCTGCTCAGCTTGTCCACCTCCTGGTGCCGAATGCTCCAAGCTGCAACCTTATGTCCTGTCTCCTGCAGCCTGCTTACTGACACCATCAGCTTTTGCCAGCTCTTAAGAAGAGATGCCTCATCTCAAGGATCCAGACCAGAAGCTGCCGAAGACCACCAGCCACCTAGGCATTCCACAGAGCAGTCTATGGCCACCTTGCCTCTGGTGGGCTCCTTCCCTCTGGTCAAGGGACACTTGCTGCACAAAGATACAACCTTGTCACCTACCCTGCTAAATTCCCTGGCTTCGAAGGAATCACAAACACTTACATGTGATTCTACCCCACCAGTGACGACAATGCCAAAAATGCATCCTTTACCACGACCATGTGGACCAACCTCCCCATCCTGTCCTCAAGATCCAGTGTTCTGCTCTCCATCCAAGACAGACCAAAGCGTGACTCCTCCTCTCCTCTCTCCTCTTCCTCCTCCTCCTCCTCCTCCTCTTCCTCCTCCTCTTCCTCTTCCTCCTCCTCCCCTTCCTCTTCCTCCTCCTCTTCCTCTTCCTCCTCCTCCACCTCCTCCTCCTCTCTCTCTTCCTCTTCCTCCTCCTCCTCCTCCTCCTCCTCCTCCTCGATGTGAGTGGAAAACACAACTAGTGACCTCACAAAGCACATCTCCTCCAGCTTTGCCTTGTCCCATGGCGAACCCCCCAGGCCTTGAGCACTCAAAAATGTCTCCTTCAAGCTCGTCCTGGTACAAGGCAGCTGCCAGGACCTGGTGTCATTCTAAGTGGTCACAGGATGAGGCCCTGCAAGAGGATCTCCATTTCAGCTTCCAAGAGGCCTCATTGTGGACAGACCCTGGATACAGGCAGCTAGAGGCTGGAGAACCCCCGTTCATCAAGCCTGATGTGCAGAGGATACTGGAGCTGCAGATTAGCAAGAGGGTGGAACTGAAGCTGTGGAAAGAGCAAGGAAGAGAGAGCTTTGACCACGCCTTGAGCTGTGTGGGTGATATGCTGCAGTCCTGGAGCAGCGAGCAGGCCATCACCTGCAAGTCAGAGCAGCTGTCAGGTCTCCATCAGCTCTTTTCCCCCAGGGTCTTATGGAACAAGTCTCAGAAGGACTGCAGGCAGCTTTACTGGGGCCTCCCATTTCTTCACAGTGAGTCCCTTATGGCTACGGTCAGTATGGTGAGCTCACCACTGGACTCCCCTGCCATCTTTTCAATGAACTCTCTCTCCTTACAACTTAAGACAAGCTGAGAGGAATGCAGCTCCACTGCTCTTCTCTCCAAAGCCCTTGCTTCAACACTTGGTCCCTTCCAATCCTTTGACTACAAACGTGCCGTGCCCCCGTTCTCCACCAGGGTCTGGAGTCAAAACCCTGGCCCCTGACCCAACCTCCCTCCCAAGCCTACAACCCGATCCACCTCCAACTAGGGATTCCAGGGCTTCCTGCCCCATAGATTCAAGATCCCAACTTATTTTCCCAGTTGCTGTTCAACACCTAGAGCAGCACCTTTTGAAGAAGAACCAAGAAAGTAGGAGCGATTTACCTAGTGTAGTGAAAATGTCACAGGAAGTCACTCATCAACTCATTTCCACCAGTTTAGCTTCCCAGGGACAAGACTCTGTTCTCCACCTCCTGAAGGATTTCACTGACCCCCAGCTCAAAGAGCACCTGGAGCAACACTTAAAAACCAGGTTCTGGAAACATGAGGACCAAAAGATCCAGCTATCTACTTATCTCATGAAGTCTGAGGACAAACTCCCAGGGATAGGTCATGTAGAAGACAATCGAGGGACTTCATGTTCCTCAGCACTGGCAGGAAAAAGCAGCCCCCATGCACAGAGGGTCTCAGCAAAAGGTCCAGAGATACTCCAGACAGGGAAGGACCCATGCTGCGATCTGACAAACAGTCCGGGAAGACCTCTGAGAGATACTGATGGGATAACAGAGGGATCCCTGGGTACAGTTCTAGACGCGGTCTCTGTGACAGAGGTGGAGAACTCTGTGAGACAGCCAAGAAGTGACTCAGCAGGTCCCCAGCCAGGAGGACCAGGAGAGCAGCAGCTACAAGACACACTGAGGAACCACTTCAGTGAGCACAGCCATGACAATGACAGTATGGTGCCTGTGGGCACTTGCCCTGGAATTCCGGGGGACCACATGGTGGTCCCTCCTGAAAAGTCAGAGACCCATTTGGACAACTCAGAAATTGAAAAACCAGAAACAAATATCGAAACGGAGAAGCAGAAGTCGTTGAATGATGGGTCCACCTTCAAGGATACTTCTACTGGGCTTCCCTTGCTAGATCCTGACGTGCAGCAGGTGCTGGAAACTCATCTTTCAAGACACCTGGTGAGGCACAGATGGATCTTGCCCCTCAGAGGCCTCAGGGCCCTACAACTCTTCAATGTTAACAAGGCTGTAGCTTTGTCACTTCCACAACCCCCAAGTCCCTCTCAGACTTCTTTGAAATCTAGGGATGACTCCGTTACAAAAATTGCTGCTGTCCTGGGAGACCCTTTCCAGAAAGTTTCAGAAGTTAGTCCCTTAGCATCGCCTAGTTTTGTTTGTTTTCCCTTTTCTTTTTTTGTTTTAAGGAAAAAACCAAGTTCACTGCACTGGAATGTCTCAAAAATGATTCTGGTGACTGGACAGATGGCCCAGTCAGTAAAATTCTTGTCACACAAGCACAAGGACCCAAATTCTAATTCCTAGGGTGTGGGGGAACACCACTCCGTACCTAGATGGACAGGCAGACAGCTGGATTCCTGTGTCTTGCTAACTTGCTATGCCAGCTGATTCAGAGAGCGACACAGAAGAACTCCTGGCCACACGTCTCCCCTTTGACTTAAGTTGCATTTCTACTGCTGTGATAAGATACCATGACTATGAAGACTTCCAGAGAAACTGTTTCTTGAGGGACCTATGGTTTTAGGATGAATCCATGAGTAGCATGGTGGGGAGCATGGCAGTAAAAGGAGAGATAAAGGTGTTGAAGTGGTAGACAAGGAACATCCTTAACCACAATTGTGAGGGGAGAGAGGGTGGGGAGCTGGTTCCTCTGTCCCTCCTAACACTCATGTTCAGACATTTTCTTAGTCAGCTGAGCTCATGTGAAGGGGTGATGCACTCCAGGACGTGAGATGGGACTTGAGTCACTTCTGGCCTCAGGAAACAACATGGCAGTTAAGAGCTAAGCTTCTAGTTACTGAGGAGAGAGAACACTAACCAACTACACCCATGGTGGATCTCACAGGGGCCATGCACACTTGAGGTTTTCAAGGGAGAAAGAATACAGACTTACCCCCATCATCGGGGAGTGAATGGGGCTGCAGGGGTTGTCTCTGTCAGACAGTAAAATGGACCACAGCAAGTCAAGGAAAAAAAAATAAGGATGGTAAATGGCAGGCTCCATTGGCAAGGAGGCCACAAACTCCATTTAAGGACCATGCCTGATTTCAAACCAAACGTCAACTCTCCCAGGAACGGATTATAACCGCACACCTTAAATCATCGGTCCCTGGAAATGGCATTAAAACATCAGCTCCAGGAATAGAATATAAACCCCATCCAAAGAGCCGCTGGGAGACAAGCACAAGGTGGGCCTCTGTGCTGGGAAGCTTCCTACAATTTGGGCATCTCACCCTATGGTTAAATATTCATGGCATGGCATCCACTGACCACCGGGCACAAGCCAACCCCAATGAAACCAATGTCTATCTCAATCAAGCTCTTCCTGGTACAAGGCAGCTGCCAGGACGTGGTGTCACTCAAACTCATCACATGGTGAGACCCTGCAAGAGGATCTCCATTTCAGCTTCCAAGAGGCCTCGTTCTGGACAGACCCTGGATACAGGCAGCTAGAGGCTGGAGAACCCTCGTTCATCAAGCCTGATGTGCAGAAGATACTGGAGCTGCAGATTAACAAGAGGTAGAACTGAAGCTGTGGAAAGAGAAAGGAACAGAGAGCTTCGACCATGCCTTGAGCTGTGTGGGTGATATGCTGAAGTCCTGGAGCAGCGAGCAGGCCATGACTTGAAGTCAGAGCAACTACGGACTATGAATATCTTTCATCTAACTGACAACAATGAGGGCTTTAGGGGCCCCAGGCATGGCAGACACCTTTCACAGAGGAGACTTACCCAAGCCTACAAGTCTGATACTCATGAAAGCAATTCCTCAAATCTTGCAGAAAACACATTAGGGGACAGGTAAAAGGCTTTTTAACAAACTTTATGTCAAGTAAATGTAAAGTGCAGGAGAACTCCCTGCAAAAACTCAAGGCCTCATCAGCCACTTCCCTAAGTCAAGGCTCAGTCATGAGCATGGTGTTTCTTCCCCCACAGGTAGCTGAGGCTCAAGACTTCACGATCTTGGTCAGGCCTATTCTACAGAAGAAAGTGGGGGTTGGCCATGCCAGGACAGCCTCAAAGAAAAGTTTGCACAGAGAACCACCCCAGGCTCCTATGGGTAGGCATGTCTGCCTCCACAGGACTGCCACTGCAGGAAGACACGAAACACAAGGAAACACTCCCAAGGTACACAGCCAACCTTCCACAGACAAATGGACGGACTACAACAGCCAGGCCCAGCTGCTCAGAGACTCTGTGACCAGAGCTCATGCCTGTCAGCACACGTTACAGTCACCATATGTCCCAGGCACCCCTGTCCACTGTCCCCGGCACTGTCTCTGCAGAAGTGTGCTGCAAAAGCTTTTCTACATCTACTCAGATAGGAAATTTCCCCATGAAATATTAGTTTTTTCAAAAATAAAAACAAAAACATAAACAAAATGAAACAAAACCATGGTGTCTGAGTTCTAATTGACTCCGTTTCCCAAGGTAGGCATTACTTCCTCTTGTGCATCTTTACTCTGGAGGTTGCATCTGCAGGGCTTGACCACAGGAAACATCTCCATCTCCTTCTGGAGAAGACACCACTCCACAGGGAGGGTTCAGTGACATTTGAATGACTTGGGGCATGAATTGAGCCTATGGAGGGAGGTAGAAAATAAAAGGTTTGAGGCCAAGGCAGGGGGCCATGCAGCAGGAGGATGACCTGAAAGGTTCCATGCATGTAGGTTCAGCCCCTGTGCTCCCAGTACAGACTATGGACTCTCAGGGACCCGTCCGCTGGCGCTGCACCGCAAGCTGGAGGAGCCCTTTATCTTTTCAGTGTCTGGATGCCAACCCTGAAAGCAGTCCCAGAAGATTGTCTAACAGCACATCTGATCATCCGCATGTTCTTGCTTCCTGAATTCTAGACACTGAGATGGGGGAAAAGCCAGAGCTAGCTATTCTCTGTCACTCACAGCCCTGAGGACTCCGGACACACACACACACACACACACACACACACACACACACACACACACACACACACACTGTGCCAGCATTAGTCCCAAGGAAAGGACACCTGAGAAGGGTGCTGGGGATGCACTGTGACCTCACAGCTCGCCATGCGAGGCCCTCAGCCTTTGTCTTTCCAGGAGACCAGCAGAAGAGGCCTGCTCACACGACTTGTTCACACAGCAGAAGGGACTTTGCCAAAGCACAGGTGCTCTCTGGAACTCTGGGCAGGCAAAGAAGTGTCCCTGTTAGGACCCCCTCAGCCACTTGCCCAGGTTTCCTTACCTCAGTCTTTGTAAACACATGGGGGTAACTGAATAGGAGAATAGCCAATCTACACTGAGCCCTGCACTGTTCCCTGAAGAGAGCAACCAGGGGACAGCTCCCACGGAAGCGTTTATTCCCTGATAGAAAACCCTGTTCCCAGTGGTGCCACACAATGTACAGGACTCAGCCGCGGGCCCAGTGCCAACACATGCTCCCGAGGTCCTTGGGTGAGACCCAGCAGCTCCTATGGGTGGATATGGGACCACAGTCCACTTCTGAGCCAGCAGTGTATCACTGGCAGCAGCCTCAGCGTGTCTCAGAGGCCACAGTGAAGCCAGGGCCCTGAGGAAGGCACTATATGGTACCTCAGGAGCTCAGGAGTCACATTTGGGTACAGCAAATTCTCAGAGTGGGTCCCAGGGTTCTTGAGTGGAGGAGGAACTTATCCAAGCAGGCCCAGTTGCAATGCTGGCATATGTGCCTCTGATACTTCCTCCCTGAGCCAACCTAGAATCTGCCAGCACAGGTAGAGGCTGATGATGCTGGATCAGATGATGGAGCGAGCCACTGAAAAAACACAGTGTCATATCCAGCTGCCCGAGAGCCAATGAAACGCTGGGACGTGATTATAAGGGTTTGCCCAGTTCCTCTAATAAACCAGTCTACTTTTGCCACTTGCCCAAGTCCCAGAATCTGTGCTCTTGACTATGAGCCTTCGTATGCCTGCCTGCAAGGTTCTTGATTGGGGTTACAAGCAATACCTGAGGGTACAAGTGCTAGAGACAGTGGTGTTAAGAGACCACACAACCAGCAGAATACATTCTGCCCAGCTTATCCCTGTCAACCATAATGGACCATAATGTGGGCCTGGAGAACCTCACAGAGACCTCCACAGTAATGTTCACTGATACACCCACAAAGAGAGCACTACACGGGCTCTGTCATAATCTACACTGGGAAATACCCCCGGAAATCCAGAAAGTTCTCGACAACCACATGGGTCATGATAGAACTGGAACGTCTACCGAGACACCTCCATGGAGAACACCACAGAGTTTGCTACAGAGTCCTTGGCAGAAGGAGAACCAAAATTTCCCCCAACACAGACCTCATAGTGAATCACACAATCTTCTTCTGAGCTAACACTGTATCAATGGCAGCAGCCTCACCGTGTCCCAGAAGCCAGAGTGAAGACAGGACCTTGAGGATGGCACCATCCGGTACCTCAGGAACTCAGGAGTCGCATTTGGGTACAGGAAATTTCTCAGAGTGGGTCCCAGGGTTCTTGAGTGGAATGACAGACATTCCAAGACAACTTTCAAGACCCTGAGAGATTGACATCCTAGAGTTCTGGAGATCTTATACACACCAACCCCACACACACACCCTCCCTCACAGATATCAACAGACATGCAGAAAATGGTATGAGACAGTAGTGACTTAAGATCTGTACAAGTCCTGTTAGAAATCCACTGACACTCATCATGTTCCTCCTGGGGAGACCTGTCGATTTAATCCACATATGGATCCTCAGAAGTCTACCCAGGCCCCCACAGTCATGCATGCAAAACCCCACAGACAGAGCACTGTGGAGCCCTCACAAAGAGACACCACCTACAGACTTTCAGAGACTCAGACATATCCACCTCAAAGTTCCACACTGAAGACCTGACAAGGATGCCCAAGGAGACTTCTGACGGCTGATCCATCTTACAACTTGAAAAAAATATATAAACGTAGCAGACTCTGTAGTCTTCAAATAGTTTGCAAAGAGACTTTTGATAAAGACATGGAGACCTCGGAAATTTCTCATGCCCTAACATACATACACATGCACATGCGCGTGCGCGCACACACACACACACACACACACACACACACACACACACACCCATATATACATACATACATACATACATACATACATACATACATACATACATACATACACACACACATATATACAATTGCCTCTGGGTGCTACTACTTCACAGTGATATCACCCAGCCTCCCAGAGACCTCACACAGCACCCTCACACAGATGATAGACTCCTGAAACAGTCCAGAGACCTCTCATTGACACACAAAGCTCATACAGACTCCCAGAGACCACAGATAATCCCATACAGTACTACATAGAACACTGGAGATCTCACAGTGACACCACACAGAAACCTATCACCAGGAGAGATGGCAGGGAGGTCGTCAACAGGAGGTCATTCAGCCCCACAGAAGAGGTCTCAGGTGTAAACTTGAGGGATAGCGAGATGGATTACTGGGGGTATGGAGTTTATGAGAAGTGTTGCTAGTGCCATTAGAAGGCAGGCAGTCGATAGCCAGATGGAGGAGGCTCTGAGGGGAGTTAAGGGTCCAGCACCAGATCAGCATAATGGTGTGCACAGAAGGCTCTGATGACAGAAATCCAGGGCTCACATTGCAGACATAGGGGGCAGTTCTTCTGTCCTTTTGAGTATGGGAGGAGGTCTCACAATATAAGCTTGAAGGCAGGCTCTCTGATTCCTAAGCAGGAGGCAGAGAAAGGGAAGAAGATGAGGGTGTGTGTCCATCAATACAGTACCCCCAATGGTGTAAACCTCCTAGGTAAGGATCCTGGGCCATGACCTGTCGGCTGGACATTCAGCGTCTAAGTAGTGTGCTGTTTAGTACATGTGTCGGGGAAGGGCTGACTCAGGTGCTGTGGTCTGAGCAGCAGGTGGATTCCTACAGCACAGAAACCCTCCACAGATTGCAGATGCTTTCCAGGATATGCAAGAACTTACCCCTGACTCCAGAGTTCTGGCATGAAGATAGTCAGAGATCTACTACGGCATCCGAGTCTTAAGGCAACGCACCAGTCGCCCAAGGCTATCTCTTCCTATGGAGACTGTGCAGAGATCTCTATGTGGATCCCAGAGCCCCTCAGAGAGAAGCCCTCCAGATAGACATCTCACAGTTTACATGAACATTTCCCTAAAAGGCCCTCAGCAGCAGCAGGACGGTCACCTAAAGCCCCAAGTGTCTGAGAATTGTTGAAGAATGACCCCAGACTCAGAGCAGGCAAAGGAAAACAGAATTTATTCAAAAACTAACAGCATTTGGGGGAAAATCACTCATCAAAATGGTGACAACCAGAGGAACTTGCAGACCCCCTATTCTGAAGGGTTAGGGAGATCTTCTCCACTGCTTAGGTAGCCACTCCCATGATTGCCTAGATGTGCAGTTGCAACATTAGAAAAATTTTGAGTGGTTGCTATGTTAGTTTGATGGGTTTGGGTGAAGCCTTGAAGAGTTTCAAGAACAGACTCAGCTCTGGCTTGGTGTCCTTCAGCTCGATGTCCAGGAACTGACTCAGCTCCAGGCTTCCCCTCCCTTTCAATCCAATGTCAGCAATATCATTGAGTAATGGACCACTGCTCATTGCTTCAGCTGAAATTTTTTATTCCAAAGGTTTCTGAACCTCTCCAGACCATCAGATGATAGGGCCACCAAACTGGGTTCTCTGCTTAGGGTACAGCCCTGGAATTCAGTTCCCCCGTTAGTCTATGACCTCCATACAGACTTTCAGATTGAATGTGTATGCTGACAAATTAATGTGTTCTCCAGGGTTTTCAATGATTCTGGCCTTTGACCCATGCACGTTGTGTAATGGTGTCCTCAAACTTGTCACTTCCTCTCTAGGAGGTGCCTGGGAGACTCAGGAAGACAACACATCCCACAGGTTTGGGGAAGCCCCCCCCCACCTCAACAGGAGCAGACTTCCACTAGCTGAGCCCTGTACAGGAAATACTTGGACCTGTCACGCTGCTTGCAAGGAATGCCCCAGACATGCAGTTCATGTGAACTGGAGCCATATTGGCCCTCTTCCTGTTAGTAACCTCAACAGAAACCTACTGGGCTCACCAAGCTGGGCTTTGGTGCAACCATTACTTTGGTCTGTGATTCGTTTTCTCCATGTCTCCTGGGATAAACCTCCCATCCAAAAAGGTATACGGTCACAAACTGTAAACACAGAAAGTTTTGTCACCCTCCAATGAGGGGCACTGTCTTATTTTCCCAGTTTAAGTCGCCATCTGCCTAACTGATGTCAGTGACACTTTTTTGTATGTTTCTCATTTCATTGTGGACAAGATATGAGTTCAGGATAGCTGAATACTTTGCTTTGGGAACTCTAAAAAGACAGTAAAAGTAAAGGAATCAAACACACTAACAAAAGGCAGGCTGACCTGTCAGCTAGCTACAGAAGCCCAAGGCTGACCTGTCAGCTAGCTACACTAGCTACAGAAGCCCATCGTTCTCTTCTGGAAGAGATGGAGAAAATGTCTTAGGCTCATGTTTGGTGCTGTGGAGCAAACTCATTGTTCTGAATTCTCACAAACATACTGTGTACAGGCAAGGTGATTTCATGGATTTATGACACTAAAGAGAGAAAGGCTCCGAGGAGAGGGGTAGGGGATGACAAAGAAAAACCTTTCCATTAGAGCATGAGAATGAGAAAAAGCTTCTCAGAGTTTGGAAATGCATTATTAAACCCAGTAGAAAGGCCTTCTTACTGTGTCCATCCATCTCACTCTAAAGATGGGCTGGGGTGAAAACTCAGTCAGTCAGATGCTTTCCACACAAGGTTGAGAACCTAAACTCCATCCCCCAGAACATACCTAAAAAGGTAGGAATGACGGAACACATGTGTACCTCATGAGGTAGAATGGCAGACACAGGTCAGATGCCTGGGACTTGCTGGACAACCAGTCAAAACAAGTTAGCAAGGGTCATGTTCAGTGAGACAGTCTGTCCCCAAACACAAGGTGGGAATGACTGAAGAGGACACCCAATGTCAATGCCTAGCCTCAAAACACATGTACATACCCGTGCACATGCATGTACTCCGACATACATGCATACATATAGCCATATATGTACACATGAATACTCAGGCGCACACACACACACACACACACACACACACACACACACACACACTCACACTGGAAAAGCACTAAAGATGAGTTTTCCCATAGTAATTAGTAAATTAATGGCTAAACAAGAACTTGTGAAGCTCAGTGTCTTCCTTGCTCTCTTTCTGTCTGTCTGTCTTTTTCAAATTTTAATATCATTTCTCCCTACTTTCCTTCCTTCAAATGCTCCCATATACTACTCCTTACTCCCCCAGCATCATGACTCTGTTCATTGGTTGTTATATTTCGTTGTGGAAGAGCACATGGATAGCTAAGTGCAGCCGGCTAAGTCTGCATGATGTTATTTCTACGTACATCTTTAGGGCTGACCGTTTGGTATGGAGAGCATTACAGAAAGACCGAAAAAATCCAAATGCAGTGTGGAGTCCAGTTCCAAAGCATACCAGTACAAAACAAGTCCCACACCTCAGCTGCATGAACACTGCAGGATAGGGCTAGAAAGACTATAAGAGCCAGAGATCAGGAGGTTGCTGTGAGAGCTGCCTCCAAGAAATGTCAGAAGCTACGTCCACAGTCTCGCCAACATGACTAAAAATGACCTCAACAAGGACAATAGACATGCCAAAGTGGGCGGGGGAAAGAAAGTTCGGGAGCCGCCAGCACTAAACGAAGCATCACAGAGAGACTTTAATGTTCTTGAACACTAATGTCCAAGGAGTAAGAGTAGTGGACGCCTTTGAAACTGCAGCTCTCTCCTGAATTCACTCGGTTCTCAGGACCGAGTCATGCATTCAGGGTCAGGCTGTGGGACTGATCCTAAGAACACCTTCTACAGAAGGAGTGCATCAAATACACCTCCTCTCTGGGGTCTGCATGCTTTGACAGGGGGCTCCTCCACAGTGCAGATTTGATAGCAGGAGGGCTCTGCACAGAGACAGGTCTTTGACAGCCAACAGCAGGGGCTTTGCACTTGGTAAAATCAGCATCGCCTAGTTTTGTTTTTGTTTTGTTTTTTTCTTTTTCTTTTTTTGTTTTAAGGAAAAAACCAAGTTCACTGCACTGGAATGTCTCAAAAATGATTCTGGTGACTGGACAGATGGCCCAGTCAGTAAAATTCTTGTCACACAAGCACAAGGACCCAAATTCTAATTCCTAGGGTGTGGGGGAACACCACTCCGTACCTAGATGGACAGGCAGACAGCTGGATTCCTGTGTCTTGCTAACTTGCTATGCCAGCTGATTCAGAGAGCGACACAGAAGAATTCCTGGCAACACTTCTCCCCTTTGACTTAAGTTGCATTTCTACTGCTGTGATAAGATACCATGACTATGAAGACTTCCAGAGAAACTGTTTCTTGGGGACCTATGGTTTTAGAGGATGAATCCATGAGTAGCATGGTGGGGAGCATGGCAGTAAAAGGAGAGATAAGGTGTTGAAGTGGTAGACAAGGAACATCCTTAACCACAATTGTGAGGGAGAGAGGGTGGGGGAGCTGGTTCCTCTGTCCCCTCCTAACACTCATGTTCAGACATTTTCTTAGTCAGCTGAGCTCATGTGAAGGGGGTGATGCACTCCAGGACGTGAGATCGGGACTTGAGTCACTTCTGGCCTCAGGAAACAACATGGCAGTTAAGAGCTAAGCTTCTAGTTACTGAGGAGAGAGAACACTAACCAACTACACCCATGGTGGATCTCACAGGGGCCATGCACACTTGAGGTTTTCAAGGGAGAAAGAATACAGACTTACCCCCATCATCGGGGAGTGAATGGGGCTGCAGGGGTTGTCTCTGTCAGACAGTAAAATGGACCACAGCAAGTCAAGGAAAAAAAAATAAGGATGGTAAATGGCAGGCTCCATTGGCAAGGAGGCCACAAACTCCATTTAAGGACCATGCCTGATTTCAAACCAAACGTCAACTCCCCCAGGAACGGATTATAACCGCACACCTTAAATCATCGGTCCCTGGAAATGGCATTAAAACATCAGCTCCAGGAATAGAATATAAACCCCATCCAAAGAGCCGCTGGGAGACAAGCACAAGGTGGGCCTCTGTGCTGGGAAGCTTCCTACAATTTGGGCATCTCACCCTATGGTTAAATATTCATGGCATGGCATCCACTGACCACCGGGCACAAGCCAACCCCAATGAAACCAATGTCTATCTCAATCAAGCTCTTCCTGGTACAAGGCAGCTGCCAGGACGTGGTGTCACTCAAACTCATCACATGGTGAGACCCTGCAAGAGGATCTCCATTTCAGCTTCCAAGAGGCCTCGTTCTGGACAGACCCTGGATACAGGCAGCTAGAGGCTGGAGAACCCTCGTTCATCAAGCCTGATGTGCAGAAGATACTGGAGCTGCAGATTAACAAGAGGTAGAACTGAAGCTGTGGAAAGAGAAAGGAACAGAGAGCTTCGACCATGCCTTGAGCTGTGTGGGTGATATGCTGAAGTCCTGGAGCAGCGAGCAGGCCATGACTTGAAGTCAGAGCAACTCACGGACTATGAATATCTTTCATCTAACTGACAACAATGAGGGCTTTAGGGGCCCCAGGCATGGCAGACACCTTTCACAGAGGAGACCTGCCCAAGCCTACAGGTCAGATACTCATGAAAGCAATTCTTCCCCTCTTGCAGAAAAGACATTTGGAGACAGGATAAAAGACTTTATGACAAACTTTATGTCAGTTAAAAGTAAAGTGCAGGAAAAGTCCCTGCAAAAACTCAAGGCCTCATCAGCCACTTCCCAAAGTCAAGGCTCAGTCATGAGCAGGGTGTTTCTGCCCCCACAGGTAGCTGTGGCTCAAGACTTCACGGTCTCTGTTAGGCCTATTCTACAGGAGAAAGTGGGGGTTGGCCATGCCAGGACAGCCTCAAAGAAAAGTTTGCACAGAGAACCACCCCAGGCTCCTATGGGTAGGCATGTCTGCCTCCACAGGACTGCCACTGCAGAAAGACACGAAACACAAGGAAACACTCCCAAGGTACACAGCCAACCTTCCACAGACAAATGGATGGACTACAACTGCCAGGCCCAGCTGCTCAGAGAGTCTGTGACCAGAGCTCATGCCTGTCAGCACACGTTACAGCCACCATATGTCCCAGGCACCCCTGTCCACTGTCCCCGGCACTGTCTCTGCAGAAGTGTGCTGCAAAAGCTTTTCTACATCTACTCAGATAGGAAATTTCCCCATGAAATATTAGTTTTTTCAAAAATAAAAACAAAAACATAAACAAAATGAAACAAAACCATGGTGTCTGAGTTCTAATTGACTCCGTTTCCCAAGGTAGGCATTACTTCCTCATATACATGTTCACTCTGGAGGTTGTGTCTGCAGGGCTTGACCACAGGGAACATCTCCATCATCTTCTGGAGAAGACACCACTCCACAGGGTCGGTTCAGTGACATTTGAATGACTTGGGGCATGAATTGAGCCTATGGAGGGAGGTAGAAAATAAAATGTTTGGGACCGAGGCAGGGGGTCATGCAGCAGCAGGATGACCTGAAAGATTCCATGCATGTAGGTTCAGCCCCTGTACTTCCAGTACAGACTATGGACTCTCAGGGACCCGTCCGCTGGCGCTGCACCGCAAGCTGGAGGAGCCCTTTATCTTTTTAGTGTCTGGATATCAACCCAGAAAGCAGTCCCAGAAGATTGTCTAACAGCACATCTGATCATCTGCCTGTTCTTGCTTCCTGAATTCTAGACACTGAGCTGGTGGAAAAGCCAGAGCTAGAAATTCTCAGTGTCACTCACAGTCCGGAGGACTGTGGACACACACACACACACACACACACACACACACACACACACACACACACACACTGTGCCAACATTAGTCCCAAGGAAAGGAGGATACCTGAGAAGGGTGGTGGGGATGCACTGTGACCTCACAGCTCGCCATGCTAGGCCCCCAGCCTTTGTCTTTCCAGGAGACCAGCAGAAGAGGCCTTCTCACAGGACTTGTTCACACAGCAGAAGGGATTTGGCCAAAGCACAGGTGCTCTCTGGAACTCTGGGCAGGCAAAGAAGTGTCCCTGCTAGGCCTCCCTCTGCTACTTGCCCAGGTTTCCTTACCTCAATCTTTGTAAACACATGGGGGTAACTGAATAGGAGAATAGCCAATCTCCAGTGAGCCCTGCACTGTTCCTCCCAGATGGCAGCCAGGGGGCAGCTCAATGTGGGGCAAATCTCACTTTAACAATTAATGTCAGAATCTCAATTGGAAACACGAACACATTGATTAGAAGTCGGGGAGAATTAGTTTCCTAGCTGAGCATTTTTCCCCAATCCAGTGGAGGTTTCTAGACTAGAACAACAACTACAACAACGTGCTAATTTGTCCACCTGATTCCATGGTTCATAGTGTAAGCTAAGACACAGCGGTAGCCCCCAAACTGAACCAGATACACTGAGCAGCAGGCTCTGACTCCAGCCTGCATCTTCTCAAATGCTGCTGTGCTGCCTTGGAGGTGCAGCTTAGTCATGTATATGTGAAAGGCCCCCGCCGTACAACGAAACAGGCAAAGCCCTGCTACTCAAAGGGCAGAAATCAAGCCTACATGCCTCCTGCAATCAAAAAATTACAGAGAATGGAAATGTAAGTTGTCAGTGCTATCTAAAGGAATGGGTTTCAATATAGATATATTCTTCCACAGAGCTATTAATCTCTGAAGAAGGGAGTAATAAATGGAAATTGCCTTCAATGGTTTTTTTAAGGGGAGAATGGAAATGTAAGATGTCAATGCTATCATAAGCAACTGCAGTCTTTATTTATTTGTGTATATGCGTACACTGTTGCTGTCTTCAGACACACCAGAAGAGGGCATCGGATCCCATTACAGATGGCTGTGAGCCACCATGTGGTTGCTGGGAATTGAACTCAGGACCTCTGGAAGAGCAGTCAGTGCTCTTAATCACTGAGCCAATGGGAATGTTAGAACTGCTTAGCTTAGCCCATAATACATATGTTGGCCTAAAAATAGGCTTGTACGGTAAATAGAAGGGAATTGAAATGATGTTAAATATAGAAAAGAATATTAATTTCTATAAAGAGAAAGGGGTATGTTTATCCATAGAGCTATTAATCTCCAAAGAAAGAGAATGGAAATCAATATGCATGTTTTTAAGGATAGAAGGGAGAAGTGGAAATTGATATGTTTTAAGAATGCATGGATGAATGATAAATCCAGGCCTTTGATCTCAATGCTTAGAAAGCAAAGGCATGCAACAGTTAGGTTTCTTGTAAGTCTGAGGCCAACCTAATTTATAAACAAATCCAGGTCAGCTCAGGCCACACAGAGAAACCCTGCCTCAAAAAATTATAATAATTGTTTTTAATTGGTTTAAATTGCTATAATTATCAAAATTAAGGGGGTTATAAGTTCAGTGATTATAATACAAATTCTCTCTTTGAGAGGATAGAGTTGAGCAGGCCTAGATAAAACAGAGGCTGCTAAATTGAATCAATCTATTCTTTTGATGGTTTTGGGTTGCCGGACCAAGGACATGCCATTTTGGGAGAGGGGCATATTTGTGTGTTAACAGGAAAGAAAATAAGACTTTGGACTTCTTCTAAAACAATAGGATTAGATCTGATAGAAGAAAACCCCCTAAAAATCTTGGCTACAGACAAGAAGGAAAAAATCAAGACCAAACAGGAGAGGTTACATGATTTGCTGAATCCTCTACGTGGAAACAGCCCTAAAACTGACTGAAATGTTTCTAGCCAAATCTTCAGCTGTACATAGCCAATGGATCTGTAGGCTACAGAGTCCTCAAAATTCATCACGCCATCCTTCGTATTGCATGAATGAAGATTTATTACAATTTGGTTATTGATCAAACTAATAAAAAGAAAAGACAATTGTCTTTCACTTGCTCAAACGATGAGCAAAAATTCATCCTCACCTGATCTGTGCACCTTGAACATTCCATACAAAAGTCTTTGTAGAGATAAATACTGGTTATAATGTTTGTATATTACAGAATGAAACAAAAGGGCAGGCCTGACAAGATTCACCATCAGGGATGCTGAAATGACCTGCTTTTCCGGTTCCCTGCCTGATCCTGCCTCAGCTGATGCTCTTTCCAGAGACTTGCTTTCAGAACAGCTTCAGAAATGGCTGCTAATCCTTGATGACTCAGTTCATCCAGCCTTATCAGACCCTTTCAGTCAGGACCTCAGTTAAGCACTGAGCTTTCTCATCCACATAAAGACTCGACAATAAATAATGCCAGCTGGCTTTGTTTGGACTTAACCATTTTTTTCAATTTCCTACTGGTTTAGGAATTCTTTTCCTCAATTAAGCAGGAAGCAGTTAAAAGAAGACCATTGTTCCAATCTGTTAAGTTGGGGTGGGTGGTTTTAGTTATTTTATGAATTACAGATATGTTGTCATTTTAAGGGATAATTTACAAGTAACTATAGTTTTGGACAGGGAGAAAACTAAATAGAGAGCTTAGACTCAGGGATTTCTATCTTTCCCTTCCTCTTCTCTATCCTCCTTTCTTTCTTTGGTCAAAGGAAAGGGGACTTAAAAGTAAAATCAGGATATAGTAATATCCTACAAATGGGGATGGATTTTTAAATCTACTCGTAAACAAAAGCATTTTATAACCAAAGTCTGACACTGATAGAGATCTTTATATTTTGATGCAGACTGAGGTTATTTTTATTACATTAATACAGAATTTGTATATTGATACAGGTTTAAGGATTTCATTGGTATAAACCTTTATATAGATACAAAATTTTTAATTTTTAATTGTTACTTTGAAATAGGCATTGTGCCTACACAAGTCATTTAAGAATACAAGGTTTAATCCCAGTCCTTTCAATAGCTGCTGTTACAAACTCCTTAGGATGATTAAGTAATGCAAGTTTATAGTCAGATAGTCAAACTTGCAGTCATAGTAGATTCTAATTTAGTTAATTACAATAAAATGTTTTCAAGGTTATTCAAATAGTAAATAGCTAAAAATAATGTTTGACAATTCAGTTATGCTATATACACATAGATGGCCTTCAAAGGTGCCAGTGATCCAAAGAAAATGGCATTTAAGGTTGTTTTCATTATTAAAAGGTCTTGTGTCTAAGAGACATGTCTGCTCCTGATAGCATACCCAATCCACTTCAAAGAAGGTGGTGAACATTAATAATTGTTTCAAATGTGCCAAGCTAGCTAGGCACTGGGCAAGAAATGTCCTAATTTTATCTGCAGACAGAGTAGCTTGCTAAGCTCTGCCAAGACAGGGTAAGCTAGTCATTCATAATTCCTGTTTCAGTGTCAAATGTTCTGGGCCAGAAGGCTGAAGGTAGATGCTGCAATGTTATAAGAAATGTTAAGCACTGTCCAGGTAGTCAGCAGACTCTGCCCATTGTTTAAAATTTGGAAGCTGCATTCCTAGATACACAAATATATTTATTCCTTCTCAAGTCTCTGACACTGTGGAAGACTAGATAGTTATAGTCTCACAATGAAACTTAAGTTGTTTAGGATTTTAGATGTTCTAGGTCTAAAAATGATTTCCAGATGGTAATACAAGTTAAAGTCAAAGATGATTGAGGTACAGAATTATAAACTCATTAAGTTAGGAGAGAGGGTAATACTTTATCTAAATTGCCAAGTATGGTGGATTGGACGTGATAAGTGTGTATCTCACCTTGTAGTTTGCACAATTGTTGTAAGTGTGCTCAATTTGCATCTGAGTGCATCAGATACACCTCCTCTCTGAGGTCTGTATGTTTTGACAGGGGGCTTCTCCACCAGTGCAGATTTGATACCAGGAGGACTCTGCACAGAAAGAGACATGTCCTTGACAGTCAACAGCAGGGGCTTCGCATTTGGTAAAATCAGCATTGCCTTGTTTTTTCTTGTTGTTGTCTTAAGGAAAAAACCAAGTTCACTGGACTGGAATCTCCCAAATATGACACTTGGGACTGGAGAGATGGCCCAGTTAGTAAAGTGCTTTTCACACAAGCACAAGGACCTGAGTTCTGATTCCTAGGGTGTGGAGGAACACTCTGCCATCCCTAGATGGAAAGGCAGACAGGTGGATTCATATATCTTGCTAACTTGCTATGCTAGGTGATTCAGTGAGCTACACAGAAGAATTCTTGGCAACACTTCTCCCCTTTGACTTAAGTTGCTTTTCTATTGCTGGGATAAGATACCATGATGTTGGTGACTTATGGAGAAACTGTTTCTTGGAGACCTATGGTTTCAGAAGATGAGTCCATGACTAGCATGGTGGGGAGCATGGCAGCAAAAGGGGAGACATGGTGTTGAATGGTAGCTGAAAGCAACACCCTGATTCATAATCGTGAGGGGAGGAAGGAAAGGGGAGGGGAGGAGGGAGCAAACAAATGCAAATGCTTATTGGGAATGACACTGGTTTTTGGTATCTTCAAACCCATTTCTACTGACACCTTCTCCAACAAGGCATCACCCCCTTCCCAAAGAGTTCCATCAACTGTGAACCAAGCTTTCAAATAGATGAACCTATGAGGGCCATTCTCATTCAAACCACCACATTCCACTCCCTGGTCCATAGAGACTTATAGCCACATCATAATGCAAACATATATTTAGTCCAGCTTCAAAAGTTCCCATAGTCTCTCAGTCTCAACATGGTTTAAAAGTCCTAAGACTTGGGTTGGGGATTTAGCTCAGTGGTAGAGCACTTGCCCAGCAAGCGAAAGGCCCTGGGTTTGGTCCTCAGTTCTGAAAACAAAAACAAAAAAGAAAAAAAAAAAAGTCCTAAGACTTGAGGAAAACTCTTAACTATAACCCTTATAAAATCAAAAATACTATTACAAAAGGAAGAAAGGGGAGTACACTGAGGAAATGCAGAGCAGAACAAGACTGAACCCAGCAGGGAAAACTGAATCCCATAACTGTGTCTGATGTAAAAGGACTAAAATGGCTCTATCCTTCCGGTACTGCAGGCTGCCATGCTCTTCTCTCTCTCGGCTTGGCTGCACTCCCAGTCTTCGGCTGCTCTTGGTGGGTATCCACAGGCCCTGGTCTTCAGTGTCTTGGGGTCCCCGGCACCCAGGCTTCACTGTCCATGCTTTACCAAGCGTCCTCTTTGGGCCTCCATGCAGGGACTTCCCTGACACATGGCCTCCCTCAGCAGCTTTCCTTAGCCATGGATGAAGACTTCACAAACCATTTGCCTCTGTGTCCTTCTCTGAAGCCAGAACCACATGGCTAATGCTGCAAACTCCTGCTGCCTGCTTGGCAATGACCTGAACCCTCCTTGAACTGCACTTGCATGGGCCTTGAATTCTGCTTCCCTTTGTGGCACACACTTTCAACCAACTGTGGTATCAGGTGGGTGGAGTCTTTCCCCGAGAGCACCATACCCTTTATTCTACTTCTTACCTTGCTTCATCCATTTTAGTGCACGCCTTCACCACAAAGCTTTTCTCCTCAAACTCTACATTCTGTATTCGTCTTTGCCCTGCTTGCTCTTTTTCATTGTAGAGCTGCAAGCAGTAACCTCTAGTAACCCCGCAATAGAGTCAATATTAAACTGTCGTGAAATCTCCTCTGCTTTCTAAAATCGACGAAGTTCATTCCAAACTCTTCCAAGCTTCAAGCTCCAGGCAGGTTCTTCAGACAAGGGCAGAAAGCAGCCATGTTTTTCTGTGTTCATTTTGTTTTTTGCCAAAATATCACAAGAATTGTCCCTTACCTGGTTGCTAATATTGTTTCCGCTGGAGTTTCTTAGGCTGGGTCTCCATAGTCCACATTGCCGTCATTTTTACTGTCTTCTAAGCTCCTACTAGGACTGCCCTTTAAGCTGGTTTATAGCATTCAGTCACTTTCCTACTCCAGGCATGCAAACATATGAGGCTGTTGGTGCCATTGTCATTCCAATCACCACACCTCCCCAGGTCCTTCCTCACTCCCACAAAGTACACCTACTTTCTGACTTTGGCTTTGCTGCCAGCTTCTAGTTCTGAGTGAAAGGGAATGAGTTTGCAGTCAATTAACATTCACTATTCATTCACTATGTGCAGATCTTTCCTGACCAGATGATAGATCCAGTAGTCAACAAGCTAAAAACACCCCTGCCTTTAAGGAGCTGATTGTGGGAAGAAACCATGGCTGTCCTAAGACGTCTGTCCCAAGAGTATGTGCCGTCTCTGGCTGGGCTTGGGCTGCTTTGTAGGTTCTTTTTTCTTCTACCCTTCCCCACGCCCTTTCTTCCAACTCCCTAACATTAGATAGAAGGGAAAGACAGGGGAGAGAAGAAAGAGATCCCTGAATAAGGTCAAGGGTTGGAAAGAGGGTGGCATTGTTACATTACTTCCTGCTGAACAGGAGCATTGAATTCCTTGGAGCAAATTAGATCTAATCTCTTCTTGTTTCTTCTCTGCGCACAACTAAATAACAAATTGCAACAAACTAACAAACAACAACCCCTCCCACCTCTCAGGGACCCTCTAAAAAGTCCCCAGAATTCCAAATATCACACAATTGCAGAAACTACCTGCAGCTGGCAAAATCACGCTGCTGCTAGAGCACCAGGCAAATCGTAGTCAGCTGCTGTGGACAGTCCAAAGCAGCCTCATAGCCCTACATCTGGAATCAAAAACAAAAATACCTCCCCATAATATTTCTGTTTTTCAATGAGTCTCAATTAGAGTTTTTATTGCTGTGATGAAACACAATGGCTTACACTTCCACATTGCTGTTCATCACCAAAGGGAGGCAAGTCAGGGACTCCCTGCTATACATCCCTGCTTGAGGCAGGGCTGGATCCTAGAGACAGGAACTGATGCAGAGGCCATGGAGGGGTGCTGCTTACTGTCTTTCTCAGCCTACTTTCTTATAAAACCCAGAAGGACCAGTCCAAAGATGGCATCACCCACCATGGGCTGGGCCCTCCCCCATTGACAACTGATTGAGAACATGCCTTACAGCTGGATCTCATGGAGGCTTTTCCTCAACTGAGGCTCTTCTCTGATGACTTGTGTGTCAAGTTGACACACCAAACAGCCAGTAAACAAAGAAACCAAAATTCCAAGATTCTCACTACACTGTCCTTTTCCCAAGGACCCTTCTCTCTCCCCAATGCCTGTGCTTAAATCCATTTAAATTTTCTTGTCTTATAAACTCTAAATTCTCATCACTACACATTCATGACTCTTGGTCCCATTGTACTAAAATGCAAAATCATTTCCCCTCTTTCTGAGTCTGCATCTGTTCCTAACACCGAATATCAGTCATTGTAGTCAAGAAATTTCCATGTCTCAGTTGAGGAAAGCTTCCCCAAATTTTCAGTTGTACTTTCTAGATGTCCTTCATAGAATTTCTGGTCACTAAGTTTTGGGTTTATTCAACTGTTTTTTTTTCTTATTGTTTTGTGTAAATGTCACTTTTTCATAGGATCCAGTTATTGTTTCTTTGACACAAATCTCCTCTCACAGGAGAAGGGTTTTAGAAGACTAGTGTGCCTCTGAACAAATGAGATGCCTGGTTTTAATGTATTTGTGTGTAAAGTGTGCTGTGAACTTTAACCCCACTTTACCTGTCCAACCCTTCCTACTTCTGGCATTCCCTTCCACTTCCCAATATGATACAAAACTGAGTCTGGTTTCTTTCTGTCAACATCTTTCCAAAGCTCCATCCATGTCTCCACTGAAGGCTATGTTGCTTTAAAATGTCATCAGTCAAACAAATTCATCCACCCTTTCAAATTCAGGCTCACTCCAAATGGTAGTATATCAGCACAGGGGAGCCATGTTCTCTAGCACAATGTTATTGTAAATGGCCTTCGGTTGGATTTCTGATGAAGCCCTCTTCTTTCCTAGAGCCTCATGAACATAGCCTTCATTTCTCTCAACATTCTGGTCTTCCACAATCTCTTCTACAGGATCACACGTTACACTCTATTTGTGGCATTTGAGGGCTTCTCTGGCCTGTGTAGCTACAAACTCTTCTTCATTCCTCGCCTAAACCACTTCCACCACGCCAGCAGCCAGAGGTCTAGGTTTACCACAACGATTCCCCTTCCCAGTACCACTATCAGTTGTCTCATGGACCCTACAGAAGACTATGTTTTGACTCATGCCTTGAGCAGCACAATCTAGCATAGGGCACAAATTATGGGCTGCATTTGGTTTGTGGCAGACAGAAACCAAAGAGGAACTTGCCAGAACTAGAACCAGGCTATAGGACAGAAGGCCTGCACCACGACAAACCACTCCCTTCAGTTGGGCTTCATATTCAAACAGTTCCATGGCCTCCCAAAACATTGTCATCAGCTTGAGACTATGTCCCCAACCTCATGAGCCTGTGAGGCACATTTCATACTCAAAGCATTACCTGTGTGAACCAGTCTTTACACATTCATATACTGGATGCAGACACATCTAATACACACACATGAGGTGGTTCTATACAACTATATTGGACTAGAAAATCTGCAGCCTAGTGACTGACAGAAGAACAACACACTACTTGTCTATGGTAATGCTATAATCAAAAATCAAGGTGCTGGTGGGGACTGGAGAGATGGCTCAGCGGTTAAGAGCATTGACTGCTCTTCCAGAGGACCTGGGTTCAAATTCTAGCACCCACGTGGCAATTACTGTTTGTAACTCCAGTTCCAGAGGATCCAACTCTCACACAGACATACATGCAAGCAAAACACCAATGAACATAAAATAAAAATTTAAAAAATGTGCTAAAGTTAATACAAAATGAAGCACATGCAATTAGAGAGAGTGCCTAATACCAGACCACAAATGACCACACTGCTGATTCATGTATTTAGAATACACTTTTTAAAAGCAGATCTCTAATTATTAATTCAAAATATTGGTTGTAGACTGTATAGTGTGCTTTGGTGGCAGCAGCCCCATCTGTGTTGCCATGTTTCCTCTTTGCCTCAACAGGTCACATCAAATGCTGGTTATAAATGATGTGACACGAAGTCTCTAAGAGCAGTGGCAATACCCACTGGCATGTATCTCAAAACGTTCGTCATACCTCCTTCCATACTCCACACGCCCATCTCTGTCCTTCCAAACACACACAGACAAACCAGACACAAACGACATTGTGCTTGACTGGAAAATGATGGCAGATAATGTGTGTCCCCAAGACTGGTCCACCATAACACATGGGTCTCGCCATCAGTTCTGGGTTTCTGGAATCTGCACTGTGACTTTGTATGAAGCATTCAAAATAAGTCACATTATGAAAAAGACACAAAAAAATGGTATGATGAGACACGGGTCCACAAATATGCCTAAAGGACAGCAGTTACGGATCGCTCCCTAACGGCTATCTTTGCTTTTATTTTTCTCCACATCCAGATCTGTAAATAATGTATCCTAGTTAGACTGGCATACTACCTGTAGAATTATATACTTTCCATAAGAGGACTGGGGTACTGCCTGTAGGATTCTATACTTCCCATAGGAGGACTGGCATATTGACTATATAATTCTAAACTTCCCATAGGAGGACTGGCATATTGACTATATAATTCTAAACTTCCCATAGGAGGACTGGCATATTACCTGTAGGATTCTATACTTCCCAGTGGAGGGCTGGCATACTGCCTGTAGGATTCTATACTTCCCACTGAGGACTCGTGTACTACCTATGCCACTTGCTTTCCCTCACTCCACAGCGAGTGTCCCCTTGGCTGTGCTGACCTCATCAAGTACAGAGTACTTGCTTCCCGACTTGATGGGCTGTTGTCTCCCATTTTTTGTTAGAACACAATTTGAGGACTTGCCAGGCCTTCCACCCTGCAGTGGGATATCTACCAGTTGGCTGCCCTCACACAGGGGCAAATTATATGGGAAGTTATTCTAAGTTGGCACTGACCCATAACTCAACCATAGTTAGAGTCACAGTAAATTCACATCTACACAATTTCTCAGGATTGACCCATTGTTTAAATGTTGGCTAATTTTTAAATTAGAATTACTCTCTCATTTTGGTTTTAAATGTTTTCCAAATTAAGACATGAAGATAGTTTTAGTTACCAATCATGGTAGCTCACCCCGAGACCCTAATCTCACCATTTAGGAGGCAGAGGTAAGCGCGTCTCTGTGAGTTCAAGGACAACCTGGTCTACAAGGCTGGTTCCAGCTATGGCTGTTACACAGAGAAACCCTGTCTCAAAAACCACATGTGCTGAGGGAGGAGAGGAAGAAGGGAGGAAGCTCTGACTCTACAACCATCACACTCCTCATTGTTTTTAAATACCGAGCCATATACATATACTTCTTGCCTCAAGATGGGGTCATGTGCCAAGACTCCTCAAGCTATAGTTTTTCTGATTTCAAAATGGGACAAACAGAACTGTCAAGTGTCTCAGCTCAGTCCTGGGTGTCCTGTGTTCAGAACACTTAGACTAATCACACTAAGGCAAAGCCATGCCACACAAATCCTTATTTATAATTAAGTGCTCAATGTTCGATGTGGTACTGAAAGACATAGAAGGGTTGATAGTTGTGTGTTGTGGTAAATATTTAATATTAATTGGGGGTTTCTATCCTGTCTTGGATCTTGGAAAATAAAAGACACAACCCTTTATATTGATAATAAGCCTTAATCAGCACAAAGGTGGACAGATCTCTGCCCTCTGTGCTATTATGTCTACTTCCCTATCAATAACCCCGAGTGAGGACTTGCCACATTCCACCTGGGCTGCTCTTACTCTAATTAGTCAGACCTCATGGCCATGTTTTCATGACTCACCTACCCCATTGGCATCTTCTCTCTCCACCTTCTCTCTCTTCCTCTCATGGTCTCCTGCCTCCAACCTCAAACTCAGGAATCAAAGCCCCATCCACCTCTCTTCTGTCTAGCTATAGGCTGTGGGCATCTTTATTCAACCAATAGTTTTCAATTAAGGAGCAAGGTTACATAGCATCACTTAGTGTACATGAGGATTTCCTCATCCATGAGACAACCAGACCTTGGGGGGTCCAATATTTAGCACTATAACACATGGCAACAGACTGAACCTCAGCAGTGTGGACTCGCCACGCCAGAAAGCCGAAAATGTGTGCACATTACGTCACACATTTTTACGTCAATGTCAAGAGAGGAGAGGGTCTGGAATAGAATGGGTAACATGGACAGTGGAATCAGAAAGAAAACCAAATGTTGTCTGGGGAACAGGTGATCTGCGAGCCTGGATGTGATGTCGAGCCTTTGGCATGGATCTAAATGAATGTGCAATGCTCAGAACACAGAACCAAAGCAAAACAAACCTGGGACACGTGCGGGACAAATTCCACAGAGTCTGACCTGAAAAACATGTATGTCTCTTAGACTGTGCTATTGAATACCAAGTCTGTAAACTTATTCCAGCCAAAGCGGGAGCACTGTCAGCCCTCATAGTGAGACTCCTAGTTTCTCTCCTGAGAACTCTTTATAGAATGACCAGTGCCCGAGCAGCTGCAGCCAGAAGCTACAGGTGGAGAATAGCAGGTAACAGAACTCATTGTACAGGGCACAGTTTATTGGGGACTTACAGAAGTGTGGGCCTGGGTGACAGCAGCAGCAATGAGCTGCTCAGTTTGGGTCGCAGAGGTCTATGTAGGTGAGGACATAAAGGTCTCCCCCTCCATCCCAGGGGTATGGTTATCCTGACACCAGTGAGTCTCACTCCTAGAGCCAGGGGTTACTATAGAGCTGCACACAGCTCCCTACTGGATTGTCTATTTATAGTTTGCAGGAGAATAAGTGGGAGAATGTCATTAGGATTATTCTGGAATACTCCTAGCAATCTGACCTCAAGCCACTGCAGTCACATTAACCCGAATCTACATATTATACCCTTCCTTAAGGCTCTTACAATCTCACACACCCTCTTCGGCAGTGTTCACTGAGCTTGTGAGGGGCTACAGACAGCAGCCAGGAAGGGATCAGTACACCTTGTAAACAGAATCCCCAGTCACAGTGAGGCAGTGTTGCTAAGGCATAAAGTCACTGGCAACAAGAGCAACAATTAACTGTTTTACCCTTGGAGACCAAGGAACGGAGCCAACGACTCAGCAGCACCCGTGCAGACACAATAGTCAAGGCCTTAATCTGAGCCTAGTGTGACGTGTGGTTTGTGACATCAGAGATGAGGATGCATTCTGTCCTGAGAACAGCACTTTCTACATACAATATAGAGGTAGAGGTGACCAGAAATGGACTTAAAATAAGTGATTACTAGGGGACTGTCACAGTCAATCTGCACCACGTAAAAACAGCACCATTGGCACCTTCTCACAGACACCATGGCAGAAGCGGCTGGGGGTGTAACCATGGAGCATACCACACACTTGACAACATGAGGAACCCATGCATCATTCCTGGAGTTGACAGCAAAGTGGTGCACAGGACCAGAAGGCCACTACGACACTAAGGAATTTTCTTTAATCCATTCAGGGCACAACTAGTAACAGAACAGGCACACAGGATCAAGAGTCCTGAGTTAGGAAGACCAGAGACTCCTCACATTGTAACAGGAGCCAAGCGACCCATCTCCTGGTGGACCAGCAGCCACTTGACTCTCACTGGGTTGCTCACTACCTAGGACCTGAGGCATTCTGTACACTACAGCAGTGCTCTGCTCACCCATCAGCTCTGACAGTGGGTCATCTGGGTGCAGCTGGGACAGGGTCAGTCACTGGGGAAACTACCAGAGCCCTGTGGTGTGCATTAGAGAGTCATGGGGGTCAGTTCAATGCTTATGTTTCTCCAAGGGCTTCAGTCTAACTGGCCTCAATGGATATGAGTCCTGCTGCCTGGGGGTTATACAGCAGACAAGTGTTCTCAGAACTAACAGCATGGTCTGTAAAATGAGGCACTGGTCATTGAAAATCTGGTTGACACCTTATTCCGTTAGCAGATAGCAAAGAAATGATAACAGTCCCATCATTGAAGGTAGGTTCTGTCCTTCATCTCCTGTCCCTGAGAGCCGTGTATCAGAGAATGTAAGTGCAGAAGCCTAACAAAGAGAGGCTGCTGGGAAGGCAATCAAGCTTGGAGATGCTTTCTAGGTTCAAAACGTGGAATGAAGCTGTCAAAGACAATGCTCAGAGAGACGGAGGCGGGAGCACAGCCATGCACCCAGGCTTGGAGAAGGACCTCCAGGTCTTTCCATGCACAAATTATTTCACTTCCCTTAGAACTAATCCTCTTTCAAAGGATTCCTTCTTTCTCACCATACAGTGGCTTTGGAAATCATAGTTTGGTGGAGGAAGCACCCTATAAATGATGGGACCCACTGAGCCTTTTCAATCACTGTCACCGGCCTCTGTCTCAGGACACCAGTGCTGGGGCTTTGCTTCCCTGGGCTCCCCTTGTCAGTCTGTGGGTCCATTCTCTGACCAGTTTCTGAGCCTGGCCTATAGAGATGGCTGGCGATAGAAGAGACTTAGAACTTGCCTTTAACTTTGCAAATACGAGGAGCTTGCCACACTTCTGCTTAATTCTTACCAGGATCTCTATTGCAACCCCAAGGCCTGTGTCTTACCTTGTAGGGAAAGTCAAGGCAGGGTAGGATGCGTCTATGGTGCATGCAATATGAAGGGCATCTGAGGTCAGGGCAGTTGTGAGCCCATGGACAATAGATACTGACCCTACTCTGCCTGCTAGGCCTCTTGACCTCGCCCGCCCCAGCTGCAGACCGCATCTCCGTGTCTCCCAAAGCCACCGCAAGAGCTCATGACTGAGCCATGATGAATTCATCCTTTCCCCATCTGCAGCATGAAGTGGAAGAGCAACTCCCCAGCCCTCAGCAGCCAGCTCTCCCAAGAGCTCGGAGCGTCATTTGGAGCAGAAATGTATCAAGTAATGACGGCACGTGCCCCCTGCTCAGTGAGCCGCTGCTGGCTCCTGCCTGGTCTCTGCACGTGCTCCCTATCTCACTAGAAGATGCCAATTAAATGAACTGTCCTTCCTAGAGTGACTAAAATAGACAAAGGTAAAATTTTCCTCCATGAGTATCAAGATACAATTAGTGAGCCCATTCTCAACCTTCCCCTGAAGTCTTCCCACCCAGACCTCCACGTCAGTCTCTGTCATTCTTGTAGATTCCAAGTGAAGGAGCAACACAGCCAGGAGAAGTCACCAGAAATGAACAGCAGCAAGTCCCCCACTTCAGATGGGGCAGGCCTGACGCAGGAAGGGTAAATTCTCAAGGACATGTTGATGCCAGGGACAGACAAGTCCACAGTTGCTTGTGAAGGCCACAAGGGTGTGTAAATGATGAGGTCCTTTAGCGCTGAAAGAGCTTCTAAGAAGGGACAAGAGGTGAAACTAACAGATGTAAGGAAGAGACTGCAGGGAGATGGGGTGGAATGGAAGATCTCCCTGGGATTGAAGCATCACCCAGCAAAGAGGCTGGAGGGGATAAGAAAGATTCAGGGAGTGCCTGGTGAGGCCTGGCAAGTGCCACTCCAGAAGTCCCTTATCTAGTGACACAAGCAAGAAACATCTATAGAATATCTTGCAAGTCAATCATGGCAGGAAGTTGGAGGAGAACACACAGCGTCATCCCCATGTGCATTGATCATGGCCCACTGTCAACCATGTTTGCCCAAAGCCCAGCTTCCTCTGCCCATAAACCCAGCATTCTGGAAGGGTTGGACATCCCATGAGAATACCCCCGGAAGCCTTCCTTCCTTGACCTCAGGTCTCACCTAAGTCAGAACCAGACACCCAGTATCTTGTGAGGTTCAGGTGGGGCCCAAACCAGCCTCATCCCTTCCCTAGACTGTTGATTCCACGTTGAGACCACACTTGCTCTCTCCTGGATAAAACTACCAGAGCAAGGCTGTTCACCCAGAGACTCAGCATGTAGTCAAGTCCGAGCCTTGCAAAGATGATGGGTGACACACAGCAGGTGGGTGGGTATGTGGCCTCAGAAGACACTGAAGAAGTCTGACCACCATGGAGACTGGAATAGGGCTCCAGTCATCAGTGACCAAACCACCATGACTGTGGAGTCACTGGAGGTGTGGTGATGACGTCACTGCTGAGTGCTAATGGTGTCCCCGCCAAAGTTAATCAATGAATCTAGCAAGATCAGATTCGAGACTAGTAAAAACCTCCATTCTAGAATGCAGGCATCCTGGCCTGAAAGCACAATAGTGACAGGTATACATTTAAGGCAATAATCTCAGGAATGGACCCCTGGTCCTCCCCCAACACTGTGTCACACTCCCCACCTCAGCCAGCCTGCTCTCTGCACCTCTCGGAGCATCTTTCAGAGTCTAGAAGCAACATGAAGACTCTGGTGAGTTTCTGTGCTCTGAATGAGCTGTAGGCACAGCAGAGAGCTGGTCGCCAAAGAGAAGGTTTCAGAAGGAATCCCAGCAGATAATTCTATAACCAGGAGAGAGGCGGCCATGAGAGGCCCAGAGCGGAACAGCAAGAGAAAGGCTTGCAGGGGTGAGAGCCTTCCAAGCCAGTGAGCTGAGCCATGCTCAGGGCAGGAAACTAGGTGGGCGCTGTTGGGAGCAAGTCCTCCCCATGCCCGTCAAAGAAGTGACAGTCTTCCCCAGGAAGGCATTTTAAGAGAAGGATTAGGAATGTTCTGCGGTGTGTGAATAACATTGTCTAGTGAATGGAATACTCTCTGCTTTAGTGTGAAGTCCCTGCAGCTACTGTCCAGAGCTGGGCCTAAGTCCAAAGGAATCTCTTCCTATACATGGGGCAACAGGATGCTCATGACATCATAGAGACAGCCCAGAGCAAAAGATGGGCTCTGACACAAAATGGTCCATAATATTGAAGATGCCAAGTTGAGGAACCCCTAGCCCTCTGAGGGCAGCCATTCCCATCCACAGTGGGGGTCACTATGACCTAGAACAAAGCAGAGTGGTGAGGCACAAGCTGTGGGCATCATATCAGTCCCAGAGGCCACAGCCATCAGTGAAAAACAAGTGGGCCACAAATAGGGACAGCACTCAGGCCTTGCTGCCCAGAAAGTCTGTGTCCCCAGGAGCCTCTTCCCACACAGTCCACAGAAGACAGGGTTCTGGTTACCTTTACCATCCATCAGGCAGTCATTCAGTAAGGTGGCCCCGTCTGATCAACCAATGCTTCTCACGCATGTCGGCAAAGCTTTTTCAGTAAAAATACATCCCCACAAGGGAAAAGCTTTACTTCTTATGTGAGCACACCCTCTGTGCACTAATGGCTGTGTCTTCTCAGGACGGGGACCACTTCCTGGTTGTGTTTCTCTTCCAGTGCATTGGTTTCTGTCTGCACTGAGCTGGGCACAAGGCAGGTCAGCATTTGGAAATCTTGAAACAGCTTCTAGAAGTAAAGGGTGCACAGAGATGTGACAATAACACTGACACTCACACTCACCCATAATCCCTAGCTGCACTGTGAGACTCGCCATCCCAGCACCTGAGAAACGTATGAGGAGATGCACCATCTCTCCAGGGACACCCACTTCAGGGTCTTGCTCAACCTGACCCTCTGGCTATGCTGCACACGTGTGCTGGTGAAGGGATGGGTCCACAGAGGCATTCTCACATGGCACTCCTTTAAGGAGGGTTAGGAATGCTGGGGCTGTGGTTGTCTCCTGCGTCCTGGGCTTCCTGGGGAGAAATGAAACCCCCAGGACAGAAGACCCTGTTCTCCATGGTGAAGCCTAACCCTGCAGCCCCTCAGCTCAGCCTGGGTGACAACGTAGTGTCATCTTCTCCAGTCTCCCATCTCCTCCCCACACCCTCAGAGGTGCCAACTGAACCTAAATCCCTGCAGTGTGGAGGCTGCAGGATGGCATTTGAGGGCTCTCCTGACTTTCCATCTACTCAGGCCTGTCTGTGCAGTCATGGTTGCCACGGACAGAACACTAACTCTAGAGATGGGACCCTGAGCACCCAGTTGGCTCTGAGCACCCTCTCTCTGACACCATCCCAGGGACTCTTGGTCTTGGTCTAAAGCACAAGTCTGGGGAAACAGACTCTTGAGCTCCATCACAGACTTCTGAGAGTGAGCAGAGGCATGAGTGACCTTACCTTTCTCAAATCTCTAATAATGTTTAAAAGGTCTACAATGGGGAAATTCCATAACCATTTTTTTTGTAAAGAAGAAAGTTGTGGTGCTAATCTTAACAGGAAATGCTGAGATTTGAGCAAGTGGGATAAGCAGAGCTGACTCCTGGCCTGTTCTTGCCCCTTCAACTCCAAAAAGGATGAGTCACTAACTGATGGGAAAGCCAGACCTAGTAATTCTGAATTCGGCTCATACCATGGTGACCTTTATACATACATATCACATGGCACTGCCACTACACTCGGGGCAGGGTCCCTGATGTGAGCATGACCTGGGATCATACAGCAAGTTCTTCTGGGCTTCCAGCACTTGCCTTCCCATGAGACCAAGTTATCCTACTGGACAGGCTCACACAAGGGAAGGGACTTGTTCAAAACGCAGGTTCTACCTGGTCACTAAACAGGCCAGGAAAGGTTCTAGCTAGGCCTCACTCAGCTGCCAGCCAGATCTTGAGTTCCAGGGTCCATCCACATGGACATGAGGATGCATCAAAACGGAAGCAGCCCTCCACAGAGACTCCCACTATGAGAACACACAGTAGCCACCTTTTTCCTAACGTGTCTGTGTATGTGTGTCTGTGTGTCTGTGTGTGTATATGTGTGTGTATGTGTGTGTGTCTGTGTGTGTGTGTCTGTGTATGTGTGTGTGTCTGTGTGTCTGTGTCTGTGTATGTGTGTGTGTCTGTGTGTGTGTTGTGTGTGTGTGTGTGATTGTGTGTGTGTGTTTGTCTGTGTGTGTGTCTGTCTGTGTGTGTGTGTCTGTGTGTATGTGTGTGTATGTGTGTGTGTATGTGTGTGTGTGTTGTATATGTCTGTGTGTCTGTGTGTGTGTTTGTGTCTGTGTATATGTGTGTGTGTGTTTGTGTGCGTGCACCTGCTCTTTATGTGCACATGCACCTCAGTACCTGTGGAGGTTTCCAGTCCCTGAAACTGGAATCTCAGGTAGTTGTGGGTCACTTGACCTGCATCCTGGGAACCGAACCCAGGTCCTCAGGCCATGCTCTTAGTGATGAGTGCTCTCCCAGCCCTTCCACAGTCACCTTTAAAGACTCCTATGATAGAGCCCCACAAGAAAAACTCCCAAGGTTCCCCTCAAAAACAACCCCCCCAGACCTTTACATTCCCTACACACACACCTGGGAAGTTGCCCCTTCAACCCTCCCACAAGGACATTCAGGAACACTCAGCACCAAAAATCTTCCTCAGACTCTCTCTTCCATAGACCTTCACAGACCCCTCCACAGAGAACCCCGAGTACTCCCATAGGCCCTTTTACAGACACCCTCTCAGTCACTCACACCAAACCCTCTAGACCAGGCCATACACCTACACAGAGATGCCTCGCTTGCTGCACAGAGCGCCCAGCACTCGCAGTGAGAACAGAGACCTGTGATCAACATGGAGACGCTCTGTAATAACAGCCACCATGCAGAGAGACGGCACATGAGCTTGGACTCCCAACAGGGATCTCACAGAGACCTTTACACGCTTCCCACAGACACCACGGACAGAGACAGACACACCCTCAAAGACCCAATACCTCTTCCAGAGTGGCTTCTACGTGACTCACAGTCCCAACGCTCATCCCACCACAACAGCCACTACAAGAGGAACGGAAGATGCTAACGCGTCCTCTAGGAAAGGTGGTCAACGGGGCTTCTCTGTTCCATTGGCTTCAGCCATTCGCCCTCATCTGCCGCTATGACGCCTGCAGCACTTGGATCGCTTAGTTCAGGCCCTGGACTCGCCACTACCTGTTCACTGACGCCTTAAGAATTTTTACCACCTCTTAGTCATGATTGAACGACCCCAAGATACCTCTCAAGTTGGGGCTCGTTCTGAAGCTTCAAACTAAGCACAGCCCCCTCCCCAATTTCATATTCATCTGGTAACCCAACACTGGGAACATTTTACATACCATTTTCAACATCACGGAGAGCTCAGAGAGAAGCATGCTCTGGTTTTATGCATTGTGGTCCCTGGAGTGAGGTAAACTTTACTGCACGTCTTGAATCTTCCCTTGCTCCAGCTACGAAATGGGAAACAGACCAGGAATGGGTGTTAATGCTGTGTGAAGAGAAATGAGCAGCAAAGCTAATACACTCTGGGTTGCATGCATCATAGGTATTGTTCTTCAAATTCATTTTATGTGCACAGGCTGTGCCTGCATGTCTGTGTGTGGACCATGTACATGACAGGTGCCTGGGAGGCCAGAGGCAAGTGTCAGAGCCCCTAGAACTGGAACTGGGAATGGCTGTGAGCTGCCCTGTGGGACTGGGAACTGAACCTCTGTCTTCTGCAAGAACAGCCAGTGCTCTTAACAGTGGAACCCTCTCCCTAGTCCCCAGTTCTTTTTTTCTATCATTGCTTTTTTTTTTTTTTATGGCGTTGTCACTAACGTGATTTTTACTGGCTAACTCACAATCAAAAAATTTTCCCTAGGGGAGAGATGGTTCAGCGGTTAGGAGTACTGGCTGCTCTTTCAGAGGTCCTATGTTCAATGTCCAGCAACTACATGGTGGCTCACAACCATCTGTAGTGGGATCTGATGCCCTCTTCTGGCACACAGGGGTATATGCAGACAGAATATGTATGCATACGCAATAAATAAATCTTGAAAAAAAATCCCCAATAAAGGTATTATAGATTCACAGTCCACATGACAAAAAAAAAATCTGGATAATCTTTCAGGTCATTTTTTTTTTTTGCGTCATTTCATGGCATATGGCACGCAGAGGGCTTCTGTATGGTAAGGGTCACTTTTGCAACCCTAAAGCCATCACAGCTTTGACTATGAAAACAACGATCTCTGGGGTTCGTTTCTTCCAAACCATCTTTCTCCACAAGGCCTGAGCACACATGTACCTTGGGTAAGGTCCAGGGTCTCGACTTTACCTGCTGATGTCCAAATAAGGAAAAGTCAGCCGCCAGCTCCAGGATATGACTTCTGCGACAACACCACACCCGTTCCTACAGTGGCTGAAGGGCCCCAAGGCACTAAAATGCCTTTCCCTGTCCAGAAGTGAATCCTAAAGCTTCTGCCTGGCTGGCAGCAGCTGCACTCTACTCCATTCCCCATCTTGGTATGGCTCACTCTTCTTCCAAACAGGACCTCTCGCCACCTTGAAATGAGGAGGAAAAGAAACTGGAGGCCTGCAATTTTCCTAGACCCTGAGTTCCCGGGGGCTCCTTTGGCTGAAAACCCCTTTCCAAGCCTTGCTCCAGCGTTCCCCTGGCAACCTCCTCCCCTTTCTGGTCCCCACGGCCCCACTTCAGCTCTCCCTTGTGATAACTCTGCTGTCATTCTGTCGTCCACCCTCGCCCTCCCCACCCCGTGCCAGACGCTGGAGGGCTCTCAGGCTGGGCTAAGTTGGCAGTGTGACCCCAAGCAGCGGCCCCAGATGCTATAGCTTCAATATTGCCAGGCACTTCGGCTTCCCACTCAAGTCCCAGCCCCAGCACCTCTGAATCCCACCCTAAATGCCATGGAGGACACAGACAGGTTCTTTGCTCGGCCCTGGGTGGGCATCCTTACAGAAAAACTGCTAGCAGTTACTTTAACAAGGTCCATGCCTGTTCAAGTCTAGCACCCGGCAGTTAAACAGCCAAAGAGGCGCAAACCGTCGAAAACAACCTGATTGGCCACAGGTTGCAGAGCCAGGAAGCACCATGTGACCCATTGTTAGCCTGTGATTGGATGAAACATCATTGCTGTGATTGGCTGAAGCGATGGTTTGGTTACAAAACCTTGTGACCAAACCCTTGACCAAACCCTGCGACATTAAGCTACAACTTATAGTAAGTCCAGTTACACCGTTCGCTCTGTGTGGTGGCCATGTGAATACAAACTTTATCAGCCAAAAATAAATAGATGAAAATACAATTACCTTTAGAATAATAAAGAATATTTATCTAAATAAACTCTAAATTTGAAAGGAACTCGGATAATAGTGTCATTCTAAAAATCACTTGCTTTGCAGGAAGAAAAAACACTGATTTATTTTTTAATTTTCGAAGTGACTACTAAATGATAAAATGTGGAGGGAACGGGTTTTTCCTAGAAGCCACTGGGAGTCAGGTCAAGCAGAGTCAACAGCCAGCAGGAGGGTCCGGTCTCGCAGCTCAGCAGTCGGTGGATGGATAATGGTGAAGACCTAGAACTAGCCAATGGACTGGAGAGCTGGCTCAGCAATTAAAAACATGCTACTCTTACAAATGACCCAGATTCAGTTCCCAGCCCCCGCGTGGCAGCTCACAAGCACCAATAACTCTAGTTCCAGAGAATTCTGTACCCTTTTCTAGACAAAATAGTCTTACATAGTTAAAAAAATAAAATAAAGTGTATGCTACACAGTGTCTGTCTTAGTCACTGTTCAATTGCTGTGAAGAGATACTATTTGGTTTTGGATAAGGGATTGAGGTGCATATTTTACTTATCAAAGTAGACCTTACCTCCAGATTCTCCCAGCATCCCTCAGCCCCTACCTGACATGCCCTCCTCACCTCCAATCTTGAGTTTTCTAGCCCAGGACTGCCCTTCCCCGAGAGGCTCCTCCCTACATAATCTAGACATTTGGTCTCTCCTCCTCCTCCTCCTCCTCCTCCTCCTCCCCTCCTCCTCCCCTCCTCCTCCTCCCTCCCCTCCTCCTCCTCCCCTTCTGTGTGCTCCCTTTCTCTCTCTTTCCTCCTCCCACCTCCTCTCCCATGGCGACTCCCCTGGCCTCAATCCTTGGGGCCAGTAAACTCACCCAAGAGCAGCTTCCCAATCCACTTGCCTTTAATGTATACTATTCTGGCTTGAATTGGCTCATTTCACTGGTGGAGAAATAACCTATCAGACGCCATGACTGAGGCAACTCTTATAAAAAGAAAGCATTTAATTGGGGCTTACTTACAGTTTGAAAGGCTTAGTTCATTGTCATCATGGAAGAGAGCATGGCAGTGGGCAGGCAGGTGTGGTGCTGAAGAAGTAGCTGAGAGCTGTGTGTTGATCTGCAGGCAATGAGAGAGAGAAGAGAGGGGGGAGGGAGGGAGGGGAGAAGAGGGGAGGAGAAAGGAGAGGGGAGAGGGGAGAAGAGGGGAGGAGAAGGGAGAGGGGAGAGGGGAGAGGAGAGGAGAGGGGAGGAAAGGGGAGAGGGGAGAGGAGAGAGAGAAGAGAGAGACCCTGGCTTTTGAAACACCTAAGTCCCGCAGTATCATATACTCAAGCCAAGACTTAGTTTAATTTGTATATCTATTTATATGTCCATATACCTAGAGTCACACAAATATTCCCTGTGGAAAACAGAGTTCAGGAGTGGAAAGTATGTAAGGAGCTTTAGGCTGGGGGGCTCCTTCTGACCATAGGTGACTGGGACCTCAGCAACCCTCTAACGATGTGCTCGTGAGAAAGGAGAGGTGGCCTCCCGTGAGTACCCAGCTGCCCTCAGCATGGGCATGAGATCATCCCCAGGAACCTCCACTGAACTGAAACTTAGGGATGGCCTCATCACTTAAAAAAATAGTATTTGAATATCATCTGTACAAGACGCGAGCCCTTTGCGGCTTCTCGGGATTACTTAGAACTCAGTGTAAAGACTACATAAACACTGGCTAGCCTGTATTTCCTAGGTGAGGGGCAAAGGAGGTGTCTGTACTTAGCCAGGGCCTTTGAGTGTGCTTGGCAGCACTCCCCACTCAGCCGTATTCCCCATCCATCTTTATTTTTCTAGCTTTTGGGTTTTTTTTCTTCCAGTCCACTTTTAAAAGCTTTTCCCCCTCTTGAGGCAGGGTCTCCCTGATTGATTAGATTAGCCTTGAACTTGGAATTCTACTGCCTCTGCTTAGGCATGGCCTCTCCATTTCCCTGAGCATCATCCTCCTGAGGTGTCCATGTCTTCATTCCCTTTGAAGGACACTGGTGACCTTGGATTCTGGTCTCACTGGCGACATCATTTTTCCTAAATTCCTCTTTCGATGTCCTTATCTTGAAATGAAGTCATGGTCTGAAGCTCCTGGGGGTTAGGATATCCAGGGAATTTGAAGAGTGCCACTCAGCCCGTGATGACTTCCCATGGAATTGATTGAGCTTCAGATCTGACCACTCCCTGGGCTCAGTAGACAACGACTGATGTCTTTCCTTAGCACAGACTTGAATCTCTATGGAGCAAACTTGTGCGAAGGCTCATGGAGTCACAGTTCATTCCAACACTTCCTGTGAATTCAGGACTGGGCCTCTCTTTCCAGGCACCACATGTCCTAGACTAGACTAGTCTTCCAACGGATGAGTTCCATGAGGCAGGGAGTCCTACAGCTTTCTCAGCTGCTGGCTTCTCAGGGCCTAAGAGAGAGCCTGGTAACTAGAAGGTTCTCAGCAAACATTGTCAAACAAATGTGACATTTCTCTGTCACTCATCTGTGTCTCAGTCTCTGTCCCTCTCTCTGTGTTTCTCTCTCTTTACCTTTTTCTGTCTCTGTCTTTGTGTCTCTGTTTTTCTATGTCTATGTTTCTCTCTCTCTCTCTCTCTCTCTCTCTCTCTCTCTCTCTCTCTCTCCCTTCTTGTACACACATGCACACCCCCTCCAGCACAGATGGCACTAACCTTCTTTTCAAACCTGACTCATTTCCTGCATGATTTCCTCATGCGTCTCTGGTTTATCTGTCATACAAACATTGACAAAATATCTCCAAGACATTCGGAGCCTTAGAAAGGAAGTCATGGTTCAGTTTTGCCTCGCCTCGCCCCGTGATCTCTGCTCCACTTGACAGACCTATGTATATGCCACTTCCTGTCTGGATTGCCCTTTCCTCCCCCATCCCTGCCACCTGCTGGCACTCAGTTTTACAGGTATCTGGCAATTCATAACTCACGTTTGTCTCCCCTGCATCTGGTTTTTCTCGCCTTGGGCTCGGTCCCACAGTCCTTGTCGATTCGTTTTAAATTAATAAATACAGGTATAAAACTATGGCAAGATAACATAAATGTTCCTGTAAATGACATAAGAGAGTGTGCCCGTGAATATGGGCAGAAACGCTTTGGAAAAGATCTCAGAATATGTGCACCAGGGTGTTTGAGGTGTTTGCTGGGAAGGGGAGTTGGGTGAGCACATGGACTGAGATACACTAGATTTTCTTCTGTCCCTTATTACACAGCCTGGAGTGTTTCACGTCAAGGACGTATGTAACAGACAATGGAGACACACCCACAGAAACAAAGATGGAGCCTGTGCTGTCACTACCTGGCAGTACATTCCAGAAGGCCTAGAATTCCTGTCATCTTAACAATGGCTTAGATTGAGAAACCCCTTACTCTAAATAGAAATTTGGTTCCAGGATTTAAATCCCCATTTAATCCCAGGAGCAAATAGAGCACATTGAGACATAAACTCCACCCTGCTGTTGCGTAAGGCTGATCTTAAGAAATCCGGGTCAAACAACCGCAGCCAAGGGAACACGGTGTTGCCAAACCTGCCCTGCTCCGGTGGACCCCAGATGTCCTTACAGAAGCCCACACTTGATTCTGAAGGAGACCCTTGAGAGGACCCAAGAGGTTTCCTTCACCCCTTTCCCCAAGCCCGATGTGATCAGAAATAACCTTACCACGTGTGCAAATGCTTGGAATAAAGATGGTAATAAATTACACCCCACTAACCGTGACATTAAATACAAGCCACCGCAAGGGCTCGAGTTTCAAAATACGGAGAATGACAAGAGTTTCAGGTTGAAAACCTAACTCAGGGGCTGAGGAGATGGCTCAGCAGATACAGTACTCATTGGGAAACCAGGCATGCCTGGGTCTAGATCCCTATCAACCACAGAAACATCTAGGTGTCGTGGTGCAGGTATCCACACCCCCAGTACTGAAGGGCAGAAGACAGGCAGATCCTGGGAACTCACTGGCCAGCCAGGCTGACGAGCTCCAGGTTCAGTGAAAGATTGTCAACACATATGATGGGAAAGTAATTGAGGAGGACATTCCAATGTCACTCTCTAGGCATCGCATGCACCCAGTAGGGTGAACACTGTTGCATACATACATGCATATACATACATACATACATACATACATACATACATACATATATACATACATATACTCTCATATATACATACACACATACACATATATAAATGCATATGTACATAATATATGCATACATGTACAATACACATGCATACATACAAATACAGACATACACATACACTCACATATATACATACATATACACATATACACACATACATATATACATACATACATCTACATACATACACATGCATGCATACACACACACACACATTAGCACTTCTCTGCACTCTGGGGACATAGGTGCCACCAAGACAAAGGGCTCTTGTGAGGCTTACACTTTAAAGATAAAGGATGAGATTGGAGCTGGGGACAGATTTGAAAGATGTTGTGGGCAGACAGTGTTTGAGACAGAGAAGGGACTACAGGGAGAAGAGTGGAGTACATACATACACACACATACATACATATTACACACATACATACACATATATACATACACACATGCATATATATTAAACACACATACATACACATACATACATATACACATGTATACATATTACACACACATACACACACACATATACATACACACCCACACATGCATATACCAAACATATAAAATCCACTTTAATCCAATTCAGTTTAGACTCCAGGTAAAGAATGGGTTTCTGGACTCCATCTGGGAATGGCTAGAACATGAGCTCACAGGACTGGAGAAGGGCTGGAGAAGGGGACGGGGATGAAGGGTTTAGCTCAGGGGACTCTCTCTTGCTCAGCCCTGACCCCTCTTCTTTGAGCCCTCAGGTCTCTGCCCACTGAGCCAGCAAGAAGGTAACTTAGGCTACATCCTTATTTGTCTGTTTCCTTGGGCAGGTCTGACTGCCTAGACTGTGTCCTTCCAGGTGGGTCCATTTCTTTTTAACCAATCCAGAGCCTCGCCACCAGAGAGATGAAGGGCGAGCTGGAATGCGCTGTCTTAGGAAGCACTTCTCAGAGTCCCTTGGTGCACACTCCAAGAAAGAAAGGCTGAGACAGGCCACTTGACTCACATGGGAACACCAAGGGCAGAATCGGCAGATAGGGAGGTCAAGCCCAAAGGGTTCAGCCGAGGAACATTCATTGTGCCAAGGTGAAATGTGCCAAGGTTTGCAATCTTTTCATTAAATGTGGGCTGTTGTCATGGCGGAAGAAGGGAGCTGAAATCCTCAGCTTATATTGGAGTCCTTTTGTCTTATCAGTAGTGGGCATGTTTGCTCAGGCTAAGCCTGAGTGCTTTCCCCATCTTCAGTGACTCAAACAAAGTCATCTAAGGCAAGCATGAGCCATCACTACTGTGGGTTGTGTTGTGTCACCAGGAAGGCATATTCTCGGAGACAGTTCTGGGCTCATGCTCTGAGGTGTTTTAAGGCTCCCAGCCTTTCTGTTCCCATTCAACAGAGATTTCCTGCCGATGGTAGCTGCTGTTGGTTACTACTGGCAGCTGCTGGCTGCTTCCTGTAGGTTCAACAATTCACAATTTGTCAGCTCTGTTGCACAAGAGGAAAAAGCAAAACCCAGCAGGCTCCCTGTTTAATGTGCAGAGGGGTTTAAAGTAAACTTTGAAGACAGAACCTTGGAGGAGGGCCTGGCTAACTTAGTTCTCCCTCTCCCTGGTCCAGTACCCTGAGAAGAGCATGCACTTAGCACAACGGTGCCTCTAGCTGGATCCAGAGTCTTTGGCAACCCAAGGGAGGGTTAACTCAATTATTTTCTTGTGTCTACTCTAGGCAAGTACCATAGTAGATGAGAGAGAGAGAGAGAGAGAGAGAGAGAGAGAGAGAGAGAGAGAGAGAGAGAGAGAATATCAAAGAGAGATGTTTGAGTTAGGGTTTTATTGCTGTGAAGAACCACCATGACCAAGGCAACTCTTCTTATAAAGGAAATTTTTAATTGGGGTTAACAAACAGTTTCAGAGATTTAATCCATTATCATCATGGTGAGAAGCATGGTGACGTCCAGACAGACTCTCAGTTAAAGATGGAGCTGAGAGTTCCATGGGCAGCAGGAGACTGTGTTCCACACTGACAAAGCTTGATTAAGAGATTTCTAAGCTGGACCCCATAGTGACACACTTCCTTCAACAAGGCCACACCTATTCCAACAAGGACACACCTCCTAATAGTCCTACTCCTTATGGCCAAGCATTCATACACATCAGTCTATGGAGGTCATACCTATTCAAACTGTATGTTGATGTCTATATACAGGTGAGGACCGGCACAAATTAGATCAAGGCCATGATTGAATAGAAAAGAAAACAAGGCGGGGACAAAGCTTTGGTAAGGCTGGAGAGAAGGAGAAGGAGAAGGAGAATCAAAATGGACACAGAGAAGGATGACCCAGATCTGGGTGGTCTTGAATTGTCACAGTAGTTGGGATGGATTTCTGTAGGCAAATTTATCTTATCTAGTTATGCAATTTATATCCTTATCAATTGGTTGTGAGTTCATTATGAGGATGTATTGTGGATTGAGAATTTAACATATAAATCTGATTAATGAATTACAGTTTATTGAGTCCTTGTGAGCAGAGTCTGTGACAGGGAGCCAGGATAGGCCAGCCCATGCTGGACTTCTAGAGCCCTGATTTTACCAGGTAGCTGGAACCAGAGAGTTCACAGCTAGCAGACAGCCTCCGGGAGAGATACTAACCAGAGATAAATTATGGTTAGTTCCATATGGCCCCACGGGTGCTGAAACTAACTCCAGGGACCAGAGTGCCACCGCCTGGGTCAGAGAGTACCTTGGGGCCCAACCTGGAGCTGCTGAGATAAATTAGCACTAGTTCCTATAGCCCGACGGAGCCAGAACTAGTGAGAGTGACCACCTGGGTCAGAAAGAACCTAGGAGAGAAGCATGGAGCAGTACACAAACCACAAGAAATAAAGGGGAAAATGCTAAAGCAAATCTTCCACATTAAGGTTTTTTTATTACCTGAAGATATTCATATTAGACTATCAATAGAATATGGAGAGAAATAAACACAATGCTAAGTGTGTGAACATAGATGTACACCTAGTGTGTGAACATAGATGTACACCTAGTGTGTGTACCTAGATGTACACCTAGTGTGTGTACCTGGATATATACACAATCTGTCCTGGGCTCCTGTAGGTCCGTGAATTCAACCAGTCTCAGAACAAAACTATTAATAAGACAATTTGCATCTGTATTAAACATGTACAAACTTTTCCCCTACAAATATCCAATAAATAATACAGTCTAGCAACTATGCATACAGCACTTACACTGTCTTAGAAGTCATCCGAAGTGGTTGGAAGTATGGGTCACATGCGCATGGGTTAGCTACAAAACTCTGCCATTCTATATGAAGGGCTTTACTTCCCAATGTTTAGATTTGGGTCTGTATAGGATATCACCCATCCTCAGAGATGCTCAAATCCCCTGCAGAAAATGGTAGAGTGTATGCAGTAACTGGCATGCACTTTCCCCATGTGCTTGAAACCCTCTCTGTACAAGTTCAGTTCCAACGGCTTGTTCACCTTCTGTGAACAGCTATTCCACCCTGTGCCTTGCTGTGGAGGGCACGAGATCCTTGAATTCGCAGATAATCCCTGGGGAAATCAGAGATGTTAAACAACACGCAGAGGTATCTTCTCACTGGGGAAAATAAAACAGCTGCATTCCATCCAGAAAGCTGAGTGTGGCCGCTGTTAGTAACAGGGTGACCTCACCCAAATCCCCCAGAACGATTATTCCAGACTCTTCCTCTCCATAACTTTATCTTTAGTGCCCATTTAATGGAACCCATCCTTGGGGAGTGGGGGGAGATGTCACATGTGTTTCATACCCTACTGACCTCTATGCCACCTCTGTCAGGGACCACACTGGATCTAAGTCTTTAAGCTACAGAACCCGTCTTCATGTCACCTGTAGTTTGCAAAGGAGCTTCTATGCAGTCCCACTTTAAGCTTTACCGTGTCCTTGAATTGAAATGAGTGTTGCCTAGAAACCCTATTCCCAATTGCAATGTGTTTAGATGCGCTGACAGTAAAGCACCTGGCATCAGACTCCTGATGTTTGAGCCAGCCTGTCTGAGTCAAACCAAACAAAGGTGCAATTCTTACCCGTTCGTGGAGCTTTTCCCTGTCAGCCAAGACATCTGCGGGGACTCCTACATATTGTCCTGGAAGACGGTTTCATAAGCAGCTCCATTTTGAGAGTAGAGAATGATTGTACCCCGGGGCAGACAACTAAACAAGGGCATTTGTTCAGCACCGCTCACATGGCTGACCAAAGACTTATTCCTGAAAGTACAAGAGACACCATCCTATCAAATTATTGGGATGAATTGAGACTGCAGGGATCTGTGGACATATTAAAATCATATCAGAGGAGCTAATCCAAAGAACTCTTCATACATGCCAGACTTAGGGAAGGGTAACGCCTTCACCCGGATCCTATAAAGTAGTTGACACCTAATGTTGGCCACACACAACCTATAATCTGATACTTGGTGTGTGCACCAAGGACCGACAGGTGACGAAATGTCAACTGTCCCTAGGGCTTCATCTTGGGTCAGATTCCCACTGTTGACATGGCTTCTTGATTGCCATCTGCTGTCCAGCAGCTTGTCCATCTGGACCCAAACCTACGGTTTCCTGCTCTAACTGGGCTTCTCTCTCATCTCCGAAGCTGACTACATTGTTTTTCTTAGACCCTGACTCTCCGTTGGCCTGATCTCTACAGCATCAGCCTCGCTCCTGCCACTCGTATACCTGGGTCCATTATCTTGTTAGCACAGACTACTTGCATTTCTCTCAACCTGCTTCTTTTACAAATGTTTTTAAGTTTATTTATTACTACCACCACACTATCACCACCACCACCACCACCACCACCACCACCACCACCACCACCACCACCACCACCACCACCATCACCACCATGATTATCAAAGCAAGTACTCTGTGTACAAGTAAGTGCATGTCTGTACCTGGGGAAGCCAGAAAAGGGCATCTGATACCCTGGAACTGGAGTTACAAACAATTGAAGGCTGCCACGTGGATGCTGGGAATCAAACCCAGGTCCTCTGCAAGAGCAGCACGTACTCTAAACCACTGAGCCATCTCCAGCGACGCGGTTCACTTCTGAAGCCTCTTGAGCTCTGTTGGGGTCTCTGGTTTATATGTGTTCTGTAAACAGCTTTTATGAATACGTAGACAAACTTCCTGTGTGCTGTGTGATAGGAGAGCCATTATTAGTAGTAAAGATTAGAGTAAACGAATCTAAATTCGCCTCTGCCTGATTACTAAAGTCGTCAAAATGCTGCCATTGAAACCGTGGGAGCTTATGGATTCATTCTCATTCGACCAATTTGGACACGATAGAGAGATATAGCCATACCCATCTGGGTTTGCGGTATGGTGTGCTCCCAGCCACAGTCCCCGTGGAAAGATGCGAGAAGCACTCACCGTACGAGAGTCCGGTTTTCTTCTAGGTTGGAAGACAGGAGAGGGTGTCCTCTCTGGGAATCTCTTCTAGATGTACCTTTGCTTTGGATGGATACATACCAGTCTCTCCCCTCTATCACAGGGTATACTTACCAATAGGTCAAATGAGTCGTGCATGGTGGTTCACATGGCACCATAAGGCTACTTAGAAGTAGACCTGCTTACCCATGGTATTGCTAATATTCAGAGTGCTTTAATTTTTTTTTAATTGGGTCAGGCCTCAAAAGCGGGCCCACTACAAAGGTGGGTGGTGAACAATAACACTGTGCTCTCCGTGTTCAAAAGAGGTTCTCACTTTCTAGATGGATCCTGGTTGTCTCAGTTAGGGTTTACTGCTGTGAGCAGACACCATAACCAAGACAACTCTTATAAGAACAATAGTTAATTGGGGCTGGCTTAAGGATCAGAGGTTCAGTCCATTATCATTAAGGCAGGAACATGGCAGCATCCAGACAGGCATGGTGCAGGAGGCTGCTAGCAGAATACTGACTTCCAGGCAGCTAGGATGAGGGTTTTAAAGCCCACACCCACAATGACACACCTACTTCAACAAGGCCACACCTTCTCCAACAAGGCCACACCCACTCCAACAGGGCCACACCTTCTAATTGTGCCACTCCTTGGGACAAGCATACTGGTTAATCAAATTTCTTGACTTAATACTACATTAACTATAAAGTGGTTACATTTCTAGATTTAAACATTGCTTCTAACACTGCACCCTTTGGTAGATTTTGTATCCAATAAGCAAGGCATTGGGGGAAAGTACATGTCAGAGCATTTCACAGGGCTCTTTAGAAACCTCAGCTGCTCTCACCACGTGCTGAGAAAAATCAGAGTTCTCAAGAGGACCCAAAAGCCCCGCAGCCCAGCTTCCCTGTTTGTTCCTCTGTGTTTATTGCCTCCTTCACCTGCCCTGCTTCATCCTCGTCATGTGACTGCCAACTCTCCTCACTTCCTCGGACACTCAAGGAAAGCTCCCACCTTGGTCTTCTCTACCACTCCCTTTCCTACCTGCAAAGTCCACAGAGAAACTAACAAGTCTTTGAGGCTTGTGGTGTAAAAATGGCTGGAAGGTCCACTAGATATCTCTAGGGCTAGCTTGATCGCTTCCATCTCTCAGCTTCCCAGAAAGGACTTCTTGATCATCCTGTCTAAAATCATGTGCCCTATAATGCCTCTTAGTTACTGTTCTATTGCTTTGAAGAGACACCGTGACCAAGGCAACGCTTGGAAGAGAAAGCGTTTAGTTAGGGGGTTTGCTTATCGTTTCAGGGACTTAGTCCATTATCCTCATGGCAGGGGGCACAGCAGCATTAAAAACAGATGCTGGAGCACTATCTGAGACCTTTCCATCCTGATCCAGCAGCAGAGAGAGAGAGGCTGGACTTAGTGTAGGCTTTCTGAAGCCCATCCTCAGTAACACACTTCCTCCAACAAGGTCTCACCAACTTCATCGAGGCCACACCCCCTAATCCTTCTAAAATAGCACCACTCCCTAAGGACTAAGTATTCAAACATATGAACCTATTGGGTCCTTTCTTATTCAAACCACCACAATGACTGCAATTCCTCATTAGTGCTTTGTGGTTTTCACTCTAGCATTTCCTGTGACTAAATATATTCTATCATGTTTGTATCCAGGTCCTCTGGGAGAGTACACTGTTCAGGAAGGGCGAGATGCTTGATTCATTGTTTTATTTTCCCCTCCTTTTTTCTTGGGCAGACTTACCATGGTGCTCAGGATATTGGTGGGTGAATGGCTGGTTTTGTGTGTCAACTTGACACAAACTGGAGTTATCACAGAGAAAGGAGTCTCCCTTGAGGAAATGCTTCGATGAGTCCCAGCTGTAAGGCATTTTCTCAACTAGTGATCAAGGGGGGAGGGCCCAGCCCATTGTGGATGGGGCCATCCCTGGGCTGGTGGTTCTGGGTTCTACAAGAGAGCAAGCTGAGCAAGCCAGGGGAAGCAAGCCAATAAGAAACATCCCTCCATAGCCTCTGCATCAGCTCCTGCTTCCTGACCTGCTTGAGTTCCAGTTCTGACTTCCTTTGGTGATGAACAGCAATATGGAAGTGTAAACCCTTTCCTCCCCAACTTGCTTCTTGGCCATGATGTTTTGTGCAGGAACACAAACCCTGACTAAGACAGTTGGGTGGCAAAGGAAGAGGGGGAAGTCGTCTTAGCCTTCCTAAGAAATGGAGTGCTATTAAATAAGAGACACCATGATCTTTCAACAACAACAAAAATATATCTTAAGCTTTTGAAAACTATTTGATGGTTGAGTATCATAACAAAAAAAACTGACTAAAAGATAAATTGGAGACTCAACCCAATCGTGTGTGGTACAGAAGAAAGAGACATGGGAACTGAGGTACAGTGTAAACTTGAGAAACATATAAGATAAACTTAGAAGATCTAAAATATTTTAATAGCTATTTTGAAACCGAAGAACAAAAGGTAAACCATGTCTAGGATGTATTAAAAGTGATTCAACGGGGCTGGAGAGATGGCTCAGTGGTTAAGAGCACTGACTGCTCTTCCAGAGGTCCTGAGTTCAATTCCCAGCAACCACATGGTGGCTCACAGCCATGAGATCTGATGCCCTCTTCTGGCCTTCAGGCATACATGCAGGCAGAAAGCTATATGGTGTATACATAAATATAGTAAATAAATATTTTTTAAAAAAGAGTAATTCAACAGAGCTGAAGAAAGCTGCATATCTACTCACTATGAACATTCAAACAAGACACAATTCAAAAAACATACATGGTGTAGTTTTAAATTGAATAAAGAATTTTAATAGAGATTCCTTCAGCGAAAATGCACAGGAAAAGATGATCAACGTCAGTAGTAATTATGGAAATGCAATCACAGCCATGACCAACCATGTACAGTCCACCAGGATGCCTGCCACCAGCAAGAGACTCAGTACAGTGTCAGAAAGCAATGTCTGTTGACACATGGGCGTGTGCTGTAGATGCTGAGCTATTCTAAGAACTCACGTAAGAGATGTCAGTGAGTTTCAGCATTTCACAAACTATCAACCATTTGATAAAGTGTTTAAGCATACTGTTTTCAACTTATTTCTTGCCACAGGCTTTAGATAGGTTTAGTTGTAAAAAGCAGTATTTCAATAAGTGAGTCAAATACATACATTAGATCTGAGAAGAAACACATGGCATATGTAACACACATGCACCTCAAATGCTGCAAATGCTGGGGGGATGAAAAATGGTCCAGTAACTTTAAAAAAGTTTGCATTTCATTAGAATGCAAATACAGAGTTTCCACACGAACCACTGATTTTACTTCTACAACATTTGCAATGAATGGACTTTGCCTTATAAGACAGAAACGGTTCTTTGAGAACCAGGATGGGATGCTACCACATGTTGAGTTGTCTAGTTGACGAGGAGTGAGCTTGTGGTGGTTAATGTACATTGTCAACCGCAGTGGACTTAGAATCACCTAGGACACATACCTGGGTGGGAGTGGATAAGAGGTCATTTCCAGAGGAGTTTATGTGAGACAGGAGGAGCCACCATGAGTGCTGGCAACACCATTCTGTGAGCTAGGATCCTGAACTGAATAGAAAGAGACAGAGGAGAAAGCAGCTTTTATCTCTGCTTCCTGACTGTGAACACAATGTTACCCGCCCCCTTGGCTGCCATGCTCTCCCTCCCCTCCATGTGGAGCTGTGAGCCAAGATAAACCCACCCCTCCTCAAACTGCTTCTGCCAGGTACTTGGGCACAGCATGTTGAAAGTAACTAGCATATCTACTAAGGAAGAAATACCTTTGTACTAAGGCACAGTGAATAATATGGTTTGCTCCATCCTAAGGTGTTTCCCTATCAATGTGAGTCTGACCGGATCTCTAGCACTGGAGAATGTGGGTCTCTCACTCTTGTGGATTGTTGGCCAATGCGGTCCACAAGGGCAGTGGGAGTAGAGACATCGAACAGGGGCTCTGAAAGCCCTGTGAGTACATGTGTGAGTATGCATGGTGAATGACCACACCCAGACCTCTTGTCAGGAGGCAGATCAACTTTACTTAGGGTGATCGAAGGCTTATAAAGTTTGGGGAGACTGAAGGCAGGATGAACAAAGTTGACTGGCTGGGGGGTTGGGGTGCCTGGACTGCCTCATTAGCATGGGGAAGCATTTCAGGAATCTCAGGTGCTGGCTGAACAGGTTTTGTGAGGAGAAAGGAAATTGATTCTATGAACTAACTGAGGCTACCTGACATTCCTTAGGTAGAGGCGAGCGTGGGGGCTTAGAAAACCCCAGAGAAGGTCAGAGAAAGAGAAAGTCTGCTAACAGAGGGAGTCCTCCATTGTGCACCAAGCCCTAGAAGGCTCTCTGGTCAATGGTAGACTGCAACCTGAATTAGCAGTTTTCCCACAGGAGAAGACAAAGAAAGACAGTACACAGATGGATGAATAGCCACGTTTGTGGGTCACCAACATGGCTTGGTGGATAAGCCTAAAGACCAGCAGTGAATTCTTGGGTCCCACATAGTAGGAAAAAACAGAAAGCTGAATGAACACATGACACACGCATGCACGCTCACACATACACGCACTCACGCACACACAAGACAGGCTGGGGATTTTTTTGTTTTTGTTGGTTTTTTTAAGATTTATTTATTTATTTATTATATATAAGTACACTGTCTGTAGCTGTCTTCAGACACACCAGAAGAGGACACCAGATCTCATTACAGATGGTTGTGAGTCACCATGTGGTTGCTGGGATTTGAACTCAGGACCTCTGGCAGAGCAGTCAGTGCTCTTAACCACTGAGCCATCTCTCCAGCCCGCTGGGGGGTGTTTTAAAAATTCAAAACATCTAGTGGGCTGTGGTACAATTTGGTAGGTAGAGTGCTTGCCTAGCATTCACAAAGCCCTGGGTTTGATCCAGGCAGGTGGGTTCCAGCACTGAAGAGGCAGAGACGGAAAGTGTGGGGATCTAAGGTCATCCTTGGTTACATGCACATAAGAGCAAAGAGATGAAAGCCATCTAGCTTTTGCTCATAAAAACATGACCAAAGAAAGAAAACATGGTGTATAGGTAAGGACCCCGGCCTATAAAAATAAGGGATCCTGTCACATTCTCTAGTATAGTTGAAATTGACATTATTCTAAGTGTAATAAGACAGTTATAAGACAAAGATACTACGCAATCCCAGGTATGAGATGGCTAACTAAATTCTTAAGAGAATAAAGCAGGGTGGTGGCTGCCTGGGACCAGGAGGAAGGGGCCTCTCTGGGTCTCTTTTCTAAAAGAGTGTTGTACCCTCAGGATCTGTTCACCTCCCAAAGCCCCAAACTCCTAACATTACCTGCCCTCCCTCCTCCATTCGCTCCCCACAGGCTAATTTATAAAGCTAGGAAATTGAACTTCCATAATTCAAGGAACTAGAAAGTCCAGTTTGGTGGTAGGACCTGGTGAGAGCCTTCCAACTGTGTCCTCCTACTGTGCCAGAGGCCATCACATGACAAGTGAGAGCACAGAAGAACTGGCGAACAGAACAAAGCCACACTGTGATAGCTAACCTGCTCTCACAGCAATTGTACTAATTCACTCATGAGGACCGAGCCTTCTTGCATAACACTGTCATAAAGGCCCTAACTCCTAATATCTTAACAATGTCAGTTGTGATTTTGGAGGGGACATTCAAGCAATAGCCTCGATGCGCTGACATCGGGTTTTCAACGTAAGAGCTTCAGGAGATACAAATGTTTACTCTCCTGCATATCGAACCGAAGCCTGGCATCTAGAACATTATAAGGGAGTCTCAAAATGGAGCAGCCGAAACAGAAATAATCCAATTTCTCCAATGGAGAAAAAGACGAATACACTTTTCACCAAAGAGCTTTACTTGGTGGCTGGGGTTATTACAGAGGAGATGAAGGTTGAATTCCCAGTACCTACACAGCTCATAGCCCTGTGGAGCTTCAGTTCCAGGGAGTCTGACGCCCTCTTCTGGATTCCACGTGTACCAGGCACCAGTGGTACCCACACATACATTCAGGCAAACCACTTGCACACATACAATTTTTTTTAAAAAAAGAAAAAAAGAAAGGAAGGAAGGAAGGAAGGAAAGGAACAGAAAAGGGAAAAAAAACCAAAAGCTTTATTTGATGTCAAATAAACGTATAAAAAAGTTTCAGTTCTCAGTTGGGTTAAATTTGTTAGTTTTTAATCACTAATTAAAAACTAACAAATTTAACCAAAATGAGATATAAACACACACTTGTAAGAATGGTCAACGTTTTTAAAAGTGATAAATCCTGGTGAGGGTGGAGAGAAATTGAGTGTTGTTGCTAAATACAAAACTGGTAGAGTCATTGTGGGAGACAGATGGAATATTTGTGTGGGTGTGTACAGATGTGTATGAGTGTGTGTGTGTGTGTGTGTGTGTGTACATATGGAGACCTGAGGACAGTCTTAGATGTACTTCTTCAAGAGCCATGCACCTTGTTTGTTGAGACAGGGGCTATCACTGGCCTGAAACTCAAGTGGGCTAGAGTAGGTGGTCCAGAGAACCCCAGGGATTTGTTTTCCCCACCTCCCCAGTACTACATGCATGGTTGCTAGGGATTGAGCTCTGGCCCTCGTTACTGACTGAACTCTCTCTCCAGACCCAGTTTACTTCTTTCCCTACTCCCTTTAAAAAGTAAAATTGCTAAGCCAATGGTACTTCTGGACAAGTCTCAGGTAACGCAAATTGGTGTGCACATAAAATTTGTTACCTAAATGCTTGTAGCAGTTTCTTGACCATACTTCGCCATGAGAAAAACCAGACATACACTATTTAAATAACACTCCCTGACTGGTCTATCTGAGGAGCAAACTTCATAAATTTCTGTGGCTATTTTTTTTTTTATAAGGCTGCCTGACTAGATTGCTTGTTATTTAAAAGGGAAAGATGAATTTCCTTCATGTTTTATGTTTTCAGTTTGTATGTGTTTGTGTTTTGACAGGGTCTCTCTCCGTGTAGCCCTGGCTGGTTTGTAATTGGCTATGTGGAGGAGGCTAGCCTAGACAGAACTCAGGAGATCCGCCTTCTTCTGCCCCCAAATAGGCCTTAAGGCCTGTAACACCATGCCCGGCCTAATTTCGTTCATCTTAATGACCCTGGGCCCGGCTGACTGCCCAGGACAAAGGGTGCGGGTTACTTCCCTCAATACAAAGTCCATCGGGTGTCGCTACACAAACCTCAAGTGTTCCGAACTTCGGTCTTCACGAGCCGGTCCACGCGCAACGAACAAGCGCGAGGAGGCCCGGCCCTACTTCCGGCAGTACCGCCCCCCGAGTCTCAAGGCGTCATTAGTCCGCGCCGCGCAATATTTGACGCGCTGTGACCCGCCTGCCGGAAGTCGGGTGGCTGACCATGGCGACGGTGGCGGAGCAGTGGGTGCTGGTGGAGATGGTGCAGGCGCTGTACGAGGTGCGTTCGCCACCGGAGCCTCCCGTGAGCCTGCGGGCCGAGGTCTAGAGACCTGCTCCAGGGATCCGCGGTGCTTTCTCCTCCCCCGGAGCACAGCGGACCGGGCCTTGGCTGTACCTGCCTCCTGGAGCCCGGCAGGGTCTCGGGAAAGCAACTCTTGGGAGGGGTGCCGAGGACAAACCTCATAACCACAGTTGGAACTGATGGCGAGACGGAGTTAATGGGAGTGGGAAATCTTAGGTGTGAGAATGTCTTATCTTTTATGAACTTTACCCAGGGCACGGAGAGAGTAGTTTAGAAAAGCAGAGTAATTGGGAGTTGGTGAATATGGAGTAGCCTATCTATCCTCTGCCCACAATTTCTGTGTTATAAACATGTAACTTTTTGAACGGCCTTTAAAGAACAGTTGAAGGGTTTGGTTGGTTTTATTCAGCTATGTAAGACAATATGAAATCCAAATGCCGGTCTTGGGGGAGTGCTGGTTTATTGGACAACTGAGGTTTCTTGCTGTATCCTATAAAACGTATCTGTGTCATCTGTCTCAGGGGCTGTTCAGTTCAGCAGTCGCCACGTGTGGTAATGAATTTGTAATTGCACTTTAATGTAAATGTCGTTCGTATTGGACCACACAGATCCAAAACCTGGAGACCATACTGTAAGTGAGCCGATTGATCACAGTGCATAGAGAAGTCACGTTAATTGAAAGTGAATTTCAGTTCTCTTGCTAACATTCGAAAAATTGTTGCTTACTGGAACTGTTAATGATAATGTTCCGTTATAGAGGCTACCTGAAATTTCTTCATGAAGAACATTCGAGAGAGAGCACACTTGATTTTCCTATTCTAATCTGAGGTCCAATATCGCACTAGTTATAGCTACTAAGTTACTCAAATTGATTGTTTTTTTTTTTTTAAAGAAGTTAGTAGCTTTTTGTTGGACAATGTGACTTCTTAATCCCCAAGAGAGACCAACACAGACTTGGGAGAATTCTTGGTGCATCACATTTCCTGAGGAGAGAAAGCAAGAAAAAAAAAAAAAACAAACAAACAAGAAACAAAACCAAACCCAATGCTGTTTCTGATGGTTATTCCCCAGACTGGCAGTTTTTTCATCTAAGGGTAATTTCTTTGTGGGGCTGAACAGATGAAATCATGCAGTTACTGAGAAGATCAAGATTAGCTGGAGTTATTTCTAAGCTCATTTTAAGAGGGGGGGGGCAGGAAAAATTTTAAGTCATATTAAAGAGAGATTTCTGTTCCTGTGCTCAGCCTCTGTGTATCTTGTACAATTTGATGTTTATATAGTAGCCCCGAAAAGTAAAGATCTGTGTGCGCATGTGCGATCTATATAGTTTTAGAGGTATTTTCACACTGACTTGGAGGTTCATCTGTGAATTTGTCAGCAGTTTCCGGGTCTCTACACCCTATGTATGTTTCTGTTTGTTTGGTTTAAGCTGTGATGAAATACCATCATTCGTGCTTCATTGTTAATCTGGTTCTGTTTCTCAGTTTGTAAGTACACGTCTACATTTTGAGATAAAATCTCACAGTGTAGCCTGGGCTCTCCTCGAACTCAAAATGCCCCTGGAGTTTCAGGCACACCCCACCATGCCTAACTTTTAAATGCCTGGGCTTGCTGGGTATGGTGGCTCATTCCTTTAGTCCCAGCACTCCTGATCTGCAGAGTGAGTTCCAGGCCAGCCAGGACTGCATAGTGAGACCTGTCTCAAAAACAAAACAAACCAACAAAGGCCTAGGTTTGTATTTTGTTTCCTTTGTTGCTGTTTGATAGAGATAGGGTCCAAATACGGCAGCCATCCTGGCCTTAAACTCAAAAGATCGGCCTCCCTGTGTTTCCCAAGAGATTAAAGGGATACGCAATTAAAGGGATGTACCACCATATCCAGCTTGACATAGCTGTTTTAAAGGATTTTTCTGCTGATAACCCACCGGGATAGAGTATCTAGCACTAACTGACTGAAGTGTCAGTTGGTATCGAGGTTCTACTGTGTAAACCCAGCCAGGCCTCTACCCTGAAAATGTGTAGGAGACAAGATGCTAGAACAACTAAGAGACCATCTCAGCAGGTAAAAGCGCTTACAGCTCCATCAGAGAGGGTCTGGATTCAATTCCCAGCACCCACATGGTAGCTCACAGCCATTTGTAACGATTTCCAGGGGAATCTTATTCAGTTCTCTGCAGGTATGAGGCACCCATAGGTACACAGACAGACAGACAGACAGACAGACAGACAGACAGACAGAATGCCATACACCTAAAAAATACATTAATAACTTCAAATGAAAATAAAGCTATCTTCATGCCTCTCGGAATGGAACAGGTTGGCATTCTTTGAGCAACTTAGAGAACGGAGAACTGAGTTCCTTTAAGCATTTGTTACTGCCATCTCACCCACACTGCATTGTCTGAGATTTAAGGAGATTTAGCTGGGTATGGGAAATACAGTGAGGCATGCAAAACTCCGAGACTTATGGAAGCTGGTTTCTCTATGACTTAGTTAACTTATCTGCAGGCGGGCTGAGGTGCAGCTGTGCGTTCAGGTGTCCATGGGCAGGCTGAGGTAGCAGAGGTGCGTTCAGGTGTGTACTGTTCTCTTACAGTCATTTCCTGCCAAAGTTTAAATTACCTGAAAGATTAGAGAGCGTTGTTGTAAGTGTGGTGATTGTGTGTCAGGCCTTTTTAGTTTCCATTAATGGGAGCTTTTAAAGCTGACCGTGTTAGGGGGTTTTCATATGCTGGAGTGATTGCCAGTTAAGATGGGAAAAGCATGGAGATCCCCTGAGGAAGCCCTGGTGGTAAGGTTTATGTGGTAAAAATGTGAGAATCAGTAGAGGCAGCACTGTGGTAGGCCCTAGTCCCTGCAGGCTTTGACATGGCTCCTTTGGTTTCTTTACTTTGTTCTCCCGTGCAGGCTCCAGCATACCATCTGATTCTGGAAGGAATCCTCATACTTTGGATAATCAGACTCGTTTTCTCTAAAACTTACAAGTTGCAGGAGCGTTCTGACCTTACAGCCAAGGTAAGAAATGAAGCTTGTTTCACTCGAGGTGTATGGAAGCTACATCTAAAACAAAATGAAACTTGGCCCCGCAGTGTGTGTCAAAATGCCTCATAAAGGGAGAGCAGGGGGTCGGAAGCATCAGAATAGACACAGTGTGAGGAAAGTGTGGTAAAGCCATTCTGGAGAAGTCAGCAGCCTGCTCGGGTGGTGCGAGGTGCAGATGGCACAGCTGCTGTATGTACTTCAGTGTCCACACACAGGCTATGTGAGTTGTCCCTGAGACCCAGAGGAGAGTTCTCCATATGTCCTCAGAAAGGAGGTTCAGAGTTGGAAATAATCTTACCTACCCACGTCTGAAGTGTTTGGCAGGGAGGAGGAAATCCTGAGCTTAGAAGTAAAATTTTTAAGTTGTCATGTGACCCACAGACTGCTTGGAAATGAGATTTGAGCTATAATAAGGGAAGGTGAGGGAGGTAAGTACCCTGGACCCAGGAAGGATGGCAGAGAGGTTTGTGTGCACTGTTGAATGTGGCAGTGTGCGGTGACCCATGCTGGGCTGCATGCTGACGCCCGTTCTTCCGTAGGAAAAGGAAGAACTGATTGAAGAATGGCAGCCAGAGCCCCTCGTCCCCCCGGTCTCCAGGAACCATCCTGCTCTCAACTACAACATCGTCTCCGGGTGACTGGCCTGCTTCATTCTGTTTGCAAAGCCTGGGAAATGTGTGGTATCCCTGTTAAATGAACAGGTTGCTTTGAGTAACCACTATACTTTTCAAAATTTTCCAGGGATGGTCTGGGAAATCTTTTAAACTCTAATTTGGACTTATCTTTTTGTTTTTCTTTAAAAAGCAAATTTTTCTTCCCCTAACTTGTACTCTTGTTTCTTGGTTCCCCCTTGTACTGAGTTTTATTTTATGACTGATGGTGGGACTAAATACTGGCTATAAAACACCAGTGCTCGCTCTCCCCGACCACAGCATTCTCTATCAGGTCAGGTCTTTGTACCGATTAGGGACAGGTAGGCTAGAGCAGGTACAGCATGCGGTGGCCCTCAACTTTGTCTCAGCACCCAGGGAACCTGCAGCAGGATCCCTGATGCTGCATGCCCAGCCCCGTTCCCCTGTTCCCTGCTAATTCTGACTCTGGCCATCGTAGAGGCTGGTGCTGTGCGGCCATGTTGTCTCTCTCCTGCACAGTGTCCTTGGTTTACTTGTTGGTTCTCTGTGGCAGTCTGCAGTTCATGCACATCTTTCTCCAGGACTGTTCATCTCCTCTGTTCACTCGTGTTAGCCAGTAGGGTTTTCTTTTCTTTTTTTCTAGAACCTTCCGTCCTTCTCCAGTCCTGCCACTCAGAGCTTCCTTGTAATCTTGTCTGTTGGCTTGAAAAATTGGTCTCTCTTCTATATTGGCCTGTCTGTCTCTGTCTGTCTGTCTGTCTCCCCCCCCAAGTGTATAGGCAGATACATACATCTAAATGTGGGCACATATGCAAATGTTTATAGGCCCGTGGTCCAATGTCTTTCTCCACCACTCTTTGCCTTATTCCCTCAAGACAGTGTCTCACTGAGTATAAAGCTGTCATTGGTTTTTGACTAGGCTGCCTGACCAGCGATTCTCCTGCCTGCGCAAAACCCAGCACAGCTATTGTAAGCCTCTCTTTACTCTTCTCCTCTATGTTATTAGAGGACAGACAGGCAGACAGACTCCTGAGGATCTGGAACATGTCTCATGCTTATCTTTAAATGTGTTTATTTCACACATGTACACTCTGCTGACCCTCACCGTCCACTCATTTTTTCAACAATTTTTATTAAGACCAAGAGCATCAGGGTCAGGCCTGGGGGCATAGGAATCCCAGCTCTTCAGGATCTCATGCTCAAGCCCTCCCTGGGCTATAGAGTGAGTTCAAAGCAGCCGTATTCAAAGGAAGCTTGAAAACGCACTGCTAATAGTAAATGGGCTGGGATTGTAGCTCAGCGGTGGAGAACTAGGAGGAGACAGCACATTGGTTTTAAGTTGTTTTAGGTGTGTGTGTGTGTGTATGTGTGTGTGTGTGTGTGTGTGTGTGTAAGAGAGACAGAGAATATGCAAACGTGTGTATGCAAACATGTGTGGGTGCCTTTGGAGGCCAGAAGGGTGTTGGGCCCCTTGGAGCTAAAGTTGCAGACATTTGTAAGCCATTCAGCATGGATGCTAGGGTCCAAGCTCTGTCTTCACAATAGAGCCCGCAAGTCCATCACCGCTCAGCCACCTCTCCAGCCTAACCCATGGGGTTCACTTGCTTTTGCGGTGCTAAGAATGGAGCCCAGGCCTTGTGTCTGCTAGCTGAACTTGGACCCTGCCTGGACTGATGTTTTGATTGCTACACTGAGTCTTAACTGCAGTTCACATAACACCTGTTGCTTTAGTACTGAGGTGACAGGAAAGTGCTACTTTAGTTTTTTCTGTTAAAATATGCCTTACTGCGCTATCCACAGAGCACAAAATTGATTCTTTGAAAATCTCAATTAAAATTAAATTGGTAGTTTTCACTGTGTTAACGTAGGTATGCCACCGTCACCACTATCTTAATTCTAGAACCTTTCATCCCTCCCCGCCTCCCTCCCTGCTCCCCAGCCCTAACAGTGCTTATCTCCCTTCTCTACTGAGCAGGTCATTTTAGGTATTTCATATGAAAGAAGTCATGCAAAGTCGTACGTTTTGTGACATGAAGCTTGGTCCCTTTGGGGCCATCTTTGCTATGACAGCCATCAGTGTGTCCAACCCCTGTCTCTTTTACATTCCATAGTCACCTTTGTGTATGGTTTCTCAACTTTGTCAATAGAAAAACTGATACATGACCTGATAGCTTGTGAGTAGATACACAGTTGTCACCGTGCCAGACTCCCATTGGTCTCTGCCTCCCTGCCCCAGCGCTGAGCCCGAGATGTTAACCTTCCTGTGAGGGACCTTCCGGCCTATTTGTAAACCCATCGAGCCATGCGTAGCCTTCCCCTTCCATGTCATTACATGAGATTTCCTTGGAAACCCTAATTGTGGTTGCTTTTCAAACACTAAACAGTCCTTTCAGATGAACATCATACATTCCTTCCTTAATATTTTCTTAGTGTTGCACATTCGTATTTTATTACACTTTGCATATGCTTCCCACATCGGTTCAGTAGTTTCATGAGGCTAGAGTCTGTATGTGATGTGACCCAGGCCTTGCAGGTGATAGCGTGACTGCTCTTGTTAATGTAACTGACCTCTACCCACAGTCCCACTACACACAGTGTGACCTTTTGTGATAAGCTAAGCGAGCGGTAAGAAATAAGCAGCTTTGGTTCTGTTCATAAGGAGAATGCCTTCATTGTCTGCCTTGTTACCTACGAGTTGTCCACAGTGCCTTATTTCGTGAGGAGCTCCTGATCTTGGCTTAAGAATTTAGATATCCATGCTGAGATTTGTCTACTGCCGTTCCCATTTCTGTGTTTTTAAAATCGAGTCACACTTGGGATTTGCCTTTGTGCCTTTCTGAGATTCACTGATTTAGTTGAACACTCAATTTATATGTGTTTCTCTAATAATGATTCAGTCTTTTTTCTGATACCTTAGGAGCAGGCATTCAGAATTGTGCAGGTTTTGAAAGACACTGTGTTTACTTCTTCCATAAGAGAGCGTTGTGCATGGCCTGGGACGGTCTCTGTGTGCATGGCCTGGGACGGTCTCTGTGTGCGTGGCCTGGGACGGTCTCTGTGTGCGGGGCCTGGGACGGTCTCTGTGTGCGTGGCCTGGGACGGTCACTAAATGCACCACTCAGTGGGAAAGGCACAGTTCTGCGGCGGCCTCTCCGCTCAGGATGGCTTTGTCCCGTGAGTTCCATTGCTTTAGAAAGCTTCATCCTTCCTAAGTTCTGTCCAGCTGCAGCCTGTGCTTTAATGTGTGCTGGAGAGAGACTGACACTTTTGAGCAGTTTATTTTTTTAAGTGTGTGTTTGTGCTCGTGCATGTATGACTGCTGCATACCTGTGGAGGTCAGAGGACAGCTTTCAGGAGTGAGTTCGAGGGATTGAATTCAGGTCAGCAGGCTTCGTGGTAAGCACCTTGACCACTGAGCCATCTTACCAGCTGTAATACTTGCTTTTGATACCTGAGCATTCCTAACTTTTCACATTGATTTTTTTTAATGTTTTTTTTTTCTTTTTAAAAACAAGGACATTGCTTTCCTTGAACTGTCTTTTTAGTGGTTTCTGATTCATTGCCTTGTTTTTGCAAAGTCTGTTCCTTTCTGAAGGGTTCTTGTGTCCTTGCTGAGCTTGTGGCTTTTACATTTTTCCAAGTACCCCACTCCCGCTGACTATCCTAAGCCACAGTGTCTCGGGGCGGGGCGGCACAGCCATGATTAGTCATAGCACTAGAAGGCAGGGAGGCTCAGGAGCTCAAGGGCAGTCTGGGCTAGACAGTAAGTTTAAGACCGTCTTGAGCTACAAAGTCAGGCCCTATTCCAAAATGAAAAGAAAATGTCATGTTTTATAGTGCTGGGTGTGATGACGGTATCTTCTAGAAACTTTATAAGAAAGCAGCCATTTGCTTTATTTCCGGTGACTTGGATCCACTGCATTCATTGTTGCTCAGATATTTCACCTCAGGTACTTTGTGTCTGCTCAACTGAGGAGTGGAAGAGAGTAGACAGAACTCCCTTCCTCCCTCCCTCCCTCCCTCCCTCATCTACCCACCATGTGTGTCTGATTTGTTTCCTACCCCACTCTACTTTCAGAACTTCTGCTCACCGCCCTTTTGACTCTTCTCTTACTCTCTGTCCCTTTGTGCTCTTTTATATTTTTGTGGGGTCTTTTCTTTTCTTTTCTTAATACAGGGTCTCTCTATTTAGTCTTAGCTAGCCTGGAAATCACAATGTAGACCAGGCTAACCTCCAGTTCACTGCGCTCCTCCTGCGTCTCCCAAATGCTCAGTCTTCCTCCATTTTATATGATTTAGTTCATATCTGTCTCTTGTCTAGCTTTCCAGAATTGTGAGCCTCTTTCCTCCCGAGTTGCCAGATCTGCTTAAAATAGTGTCCCTGAGTGCAGTGTACTCTCCATAGACAGCCAGGCAGCAGTGTAACTGAAGCCACAATTCTGGGCACAGTCCTTTTCTTCACTTGGACAAGAGTTTGATAGCATCTGTCTGGTGTGGTGTGTGGTGTGGTGTGGTGTGGTGTGGTGTGGTGTGGTGTGGTGTGTGTTTCCTTACATCAGCAAAAGACCTGACATCTGTTTTCTGAGATCCTGTCTCCCACCTCAGCTGTGCTTACATTTGGCTCTCGTATAGCTGGCCACTTTTTGAGGGGTGAGAGGGCATAAGGGAGCCATTCATCTCAGCATTAACCATTAACTAAGAAATGAATTGTGCTTTCAGTGTGCTGCTATAGACAACATTTTAGAACACTTTAAGATCACTTTAACTCACTTTGCCTATTCTTGCCTTTGATCTTGATCACTTTGTATTTCTTCAATTATTGTTTTATTATAGGTTTAGACATTTTATTTAGCTACTTCCTCCTTTTAAGTTTTAAAAATCAAAGATTTATCATTCATTTATCTCCTTTAAAAATAAATTTTACATTTATTCTTAATTTACTTGTATGTATGTGTTGGGTGTGTATAAGCAGCACGTGTGTGCAGTGCCCGTGAGGGCCAGAAGAGGGCATCACATCTCCTGGTGCTAGAATAGAAACAGTGGGAACAACCACATCTGTGCCAAGAACCAAACCCCAGTCACCTGCTGTCTTTCCCACAGTCCCCCACTTTTTTCCTCTGTGTAGTTGTAAGGGATCGTATTAAAGAACAGAACCAGTGGGAAGGTGTCTGACTCTTAACTACCATTCTCTAACTCATCAGAAAGCACAAAGGAGAGGGGTGGACAGCAAATAGATAGGGAAGGATGGCTCCACAGTCTTGCTGTGCCTGCTGTCACGAGCCCAGATGGGTGCTGAAACAAACTCTCCCTGTCTTCCCCCAGCCCTCCAACCCATAACATCGTGGTGAACGGAAAAGAGTGTGTCAACTTTGCCTCCTTTAATTTCCTCGGGTTGCTGGCCAACCCTCGGGTTAAGGTGAGTAGCATGTAATGCTGAAGTGGGTCAAGACACGAAGACTGGCGGGTTATCAGAGGGGGATGGTATATCACTGTGTCAGACAGAATCAAATCCGGACTTGGACCATGCAGGACAGAAGTGTCTGGTGGGCTCAGTGTGGGTGACGACCAGAGAACCTAGGACACCAGAGCTAAGTAGAAGTCAGAGAACATCCGGGAAGTTGTCCCAGCTCCTGTTAAGATCAGGGCTAGCAGGCATCTCCAGAAAATCCTGGCAGTCAGAAGGCTTTCAGAAGTAGGCAAATGTCACTTCTTTGGTCCTTCAGGCTTCCTCGTGTTTCCTAAACCCTAGGAAAGTGGGAGCAGGGAGGAGGAGCCATGTGGGGCCAAGAATAGGGAAGGTCATCTGCACTGCGCACAGGAAATCATTGGCAAGTTTGCTTCCATACAGGCTGCGGCTTTTGCATCATTAAAGAAGTACGGCGTGGGTACCTGTGGTCCCAGAGGGTTTTATGGCACATTTGGTAAGTGCATTTTTCTCAGACTCCCTTGAGGGATCTGTTGGAATGTGAAGCTCTTGGGAAGCATTCTGAACAGTCAAGCTGTGTATGTGCACTTTTCATTCAGTCCTGTTGAGAGCATGGTGGGACTGTAGAGAGCAGAGCTGTAGGAGCCAGAGGATGGGCTGCAGTGGCCTCTACTGCAGGCGTCCCAACACGTGGTGCTGGGAACAGACTTTCGGGGGTGCATGCCTGTTGTTGATGAAAGGTCCAACTGCTGGGGACTCACTCTTTGTAGTCATGAGGGATCCATGTCTAGTGTCATGGTGCTGTGAAACAAAAGGGCAGGCAACAGTGCGTTCCCACCTCTCTTTCCCACCGTCCACTGGCCAGAACTAACAGCAGGCCACATCTGAGCCTAAGGCAAGGCTGGCAAAGAGCCCTGAGCAGCAAGTACCGTGGAGAAAATGGGAACACATTTACTAGGTTGTGACTTTTTTTCCTTTCTACAATGAGGCTAGAGGGTCACCAGTGTCTATGTGTGAGCTCCTGCTCAAATGGCAGGAATAAAGAACTGAGCTAAGACCCGCTCCCACTGCCAGACGATGTGGGAGACTAGTCTGAGGCTAGCAGAGTGGTTGGCCTAGTTCTCACTAGTAGGGGATTGTTTCTTTGGCATAGGACTAGAAAACAGAAAGGCCGATTTTTACCGGGGTAGTCGGCTGTCATCTGATTTACGAGGCTCTCTGTGGGTTTGCCAGAGTAAAGAAGCTGCTTTCTATTTCTCCTCCTACTCTTCCTTCTCTTCCTCTTCCTCCTCCTCCCTTCCTCCCTCCCTTCCTCCCCCCCTCTCTTCTTTCCTTCCTCCTCGTTTCTTTGTCTCTTTGTCTCTAAGGTGTGCGTGCGTCATCACCATCCCTAGCCCAGACACTGGTTTCTTCAGAGTCTCTCATAGCTTGTATTTGTCCTTGGCCTTGATTATTGTTTAGAGTTAATCCAGGAGGACAGATAAGACACATTGCTGTATCAAAAGAGGGACTTTTAAGGATGATTTCCCCAGAGCTGTGAAAATGTGGTTAGAATGGCCCCGTTCTCCCTTACGACACTCACTAAATTTGGTCCCTTAAGGCTTCTCACCGAGTAACGCAGTATGAGGTACAGACTCCAGGCCTTCCCCTACCTAACCTTCTTATCGAAGCCTTCACCTCAGCCTTAAACAAAGCCATTTCTCATTAGCTCTGCTGTGAACTCCTCTTAGGCACATGCAGATGATGTCCATGCGTTTGCACTTCTCCCATTTCTGTGTTCTGATTTTTCTTTACTTTCTTATTCAATTTCTTTATTTAAAAAATTTTATACAATATATTTTGATTACGTTCCCTCCCCCAACTCCTCCCAGGTCCCACCCAACTTCATGTTCATTTTCTCTCAAAAAGAAGAAGAAAAGGAAGACCAAAAAAAAAAAAAAAAAAAAAAAAAAAAAGCAAAGCAAATAAAAAGCCCATCCCACTCCCCCAAAACAATTTTGAGTTTGCCAACTACACCTGGGCATGAGCCATGCCCTGGAGTGTAATTGATACACAAGTTACACTCCACTGGGGACAGTGGCTTTTTTTGGCCAAGCAGGTATCGATTGCAAATAGCTTTAGTAGATGATAGGCTGTGATTTAATGTTGGTATGGATGTGTTTGGGTTTTTGTGACCCTAGGGTAAAACCATAACCTGTGTGGTCTGGGCATATGGTTGACCTGTGAGCTGTACCCCAACCCCACATATTAAGTATATTAGGAGTTTAAATTGGTGTCTGAATGGCCACCAGAAGCATAGAGTGAATATACAGGTTTAGAAATATGCAATCGACCTTATAGACCCGTCACTCCCTCTGTCCTAAAAGTGTGAGCAAAGGCTCACTTGAGCAGGGCTGCAGGCTCATGTGCAACAACAGGGTAGCCGGGTCATGGGACTGGCAGGTCCCTTCCTTCTCACCTGTCAGCCTGCTTCCTCTGTGTGTGCATGTGGAATCTAGACTCGTCCTTACCCTGTTTTCTAGCAGGTTTGTTTCTGTTTGTTTGGGTGGGAGTTTCCCCTCTTATTCTGGAAGCAGATATTTGAATAAGTGTAATGACCTGCCTTGGGATTCTAGCATTCAGTAAAATCAGGCACTACTTGAGTGTCTCAGGGTGAGTCTCAGACCTCTGAGTTGTCGCCCTGAGCTGCAGACGCCTTTGCACCGAGCCCTGAGGCCGAGGTGAGGACCCTCTTCTCTGTACTTGCTCCGTTGACCTGAACTCCATAGCTCAAGGCTTAGCCTTTCTCTCCCTGCCCACAAAGGTTGCTTTTCCTGTGATCTTCCCTCCTTGGTGTACATTTGGGCATCTGTTTTCAAAGTTCTCTCCCTCTTAACTTGGAGATGATGAACATAAACCCCTTATAGGAGAAGTAACTCCTTGTTAAAGCATCCTCCCAGGCCCATGAGATGGCTCAGCAGGAAAGGGAAGAGAGAACTCAGTCTCTTAGGTCATCCTCTGATCAGGACACATGCACACCTGTACTGTACCCATGCACGAATGCAAATTAAGTGTTTTGTTTTGAATTCTTTTTGACCATTTACTGTAACAGAAAGTCCGTAGAGCAATGACCAAGGTAACGTCTATGTAAAATGTGTGGGTATCATGGCCTTCCTCCCAGAAGTCTGGCCAGAGAACTGAACATCAAGTTCCTATAGTGGCCAGCACACAATATGCATGTCATGTGTGGACAATACACAGCAAAGCTACTAATTTGTACCGCTGATATGTGTTGTTAATTGTGGTTTAAAAGCCACTACAGAGTCATGATTGGAATGTTTCTGCACACTTGTGTGTGGTTTGGGCTCAGAGCTTTGTGTCCCTCCACGATGTTTGGGAGGGTGTGTTGGTGCCTGTTCATTCCAACATTTCCCTGTTTGGTACATGGAAGCCACCCATGCTACCCTCTGCTGCCTTGGGAGTGGTCTACTGCAGGTAGTCCTCACTGGCTTCTTGGTCTTCCTCTGAGTCAAAAGACATCACTATATAGCGGGCTCACTGACCATTTTATTATGGTGTAGAGCCAGTAGTGAGCCTCCTGTGGTGGTCTTTAAGCGCCCACTTTTTGTGTGAGAGTAGCAAGCTGGGCTGCCACTGAGGGCCAATAACACGTGTTCTTCAGACTCCTAGGTCAACTGCTGCTTTTCTTCTGGTCATGAGATCATGGTTTTTAGGTGTGGGGAGCAATCCTCAGGCACGTAGCTCAGAGCATTTCAGTAAGAGTCACAGGGTCCACACATTCATCACGGCAGTTGAATACGTAAGTACTGTCGGTTTCACTTTTAGGAAAAAGTGAGTAGGTGTGTGTTTTGAGTCAGGGTCTCACAAGTTCTCCAGGATGGTCTTAGCTTGGGATCTTCCTGCCTCAGCCTCCCAGGTAGCTGAGCGAGTGTCTCCTGTATCTCAGGAGCTTTAAATTTTCACTTATTTGCTTATGTACGAGAAGGGGCATATGCCACAGTTCCTGTGAAGGGTAGAAGGCAGTTTGCAGGACTTAGCTCTGCCTCACCACCATGTAGGTTCTGGGAACCAGATCCAGGTCATCAGGCCTGGTAGCAAGTGCTTTTACCTGCTAGGCCATCTCTGTGGCTAAGGGGTTTTTTGTTTTCTTTCAATAGTATTTATTAACTAGGTCATGGTGGCAACACACCTTTAATCCCAGTGTTGCAGAGGCAGGGGCAAGCAGATCCCGGGCCAGCCTGGTCTACAGAGCTGTGTGGAGTTGGTTGTTTCCTAGGCTCTCCTTTGGAAACCAGTCGACAGGGTTTGCTCCTGCTTCCTTGTAAATGAAGCCGGACAAATGGCCCACAGAAAACAAACGGTAATGACCACATTCACATAACTTCATGAAAAGATAAGGGATAACCAGACTTTCCTTTTTTGAAGTAAAACCTTTCCTCCTGGATATTAGTTTAATTGAACAGTCTTTTCAGAGCTGGGCACTGTTCTGGGTGTTTGATTGATGTTAAATTATATGTCCTCCCAGCAGCCCTTTGAGGAAGATGTGGCTGTTACATGCTTGTCAGAAGAGATATTGGGAGGCATGGGAGAGTTTCAGACTTGTGTGGGTGTATACCCAGTGGTGGCTGTCCAGCCTGAACCTCCTGGAGGCTGCAGCCTGGGCTCTGGATATCTCAGTGGGCCGGCCTCCGATCATAGGTTCTAGTGAGGTCGGAAAAGGTCTGGAGGATCCTGAAGCATCAGTGGCTTTAGGGAGTGTGGGACAGACTTCCTAGGACCGGCCTCATCTCTGCTGATTCGAGTTATAAAATGTAGTGCTTGAGTTGTGCTCCGTGTGTAGTTGGAGCCTCACTGGCCTGGGTGGATCTACACACAGAAGACAGGGCCGTCAGCAGGCAGAGAACAGCACCTGGTAGTTCTTCCTGCTGCCCTCTCCCTTGGATGGGAGTGTGCTCACTCACAAGCCAGCAGCCAGAGGAACGAGTTCTGCACTTGCCCATGTTGACCCGTCACAGAACCTGTTCTGCAAGACTGACGCCAGCCAAAATCTGTTGTTAGATAGAAGGAAAGGCCACAGCATCTGAAACTGTGAGGACTAGGCGAGTCGTTGATTTCTCTCTCGGATTCTCCAGCCCAGCATACTGTAGCTAGCTGTATGTGAGTGTCCATCAGTGAGCGCAGTGGTGAGCATGCTCCCCTGCACCTCAGTGTCCATCAGTGAGCGCAGTGGTGAGCGTGCTCCCCTGCACCTCAGTGTCCATCAGTGAGCGCAGTGGTGAGCGTGCTCCCCTGCACCTGAATGGACATGAGCACACAGTGGTGAGCATGCTTCGACACAGGTTCTATCGGTGCGGGCCTTCCTCTAAGGCCATCAGACAAGCCCTGGTATGTCCAGCTTCTCACCAGTGACAGGAGTTGAGAGCTGAGAAGCCCTTTCAATGTTAGTAACCGTGTTGTATCTGCTTCCTAAGTGACAAACGGCATAGCATTCTGAAGTGGAGCTCTCAAAGGAGAGCAGTTCACTGATCTGGTAGCCTGGGCTAAGCACCTGCCAGCTCTACTGACGGGCACAGTAGACTCCCGGCCAGAGGCAGGGACCTGAGAGGCACCAGCTATGATGCTCCAGACCCTAGTGGAGAATGGGAGGAAGATGGGCCTCAGACTAACCAGTGCTTAGCAACGTGGGGAGGAAGCAGCTGTAAAGTCTTTGTTGCTTTCCTTTCTGACCATTTTACCTGAAGCCTTTTGGTGACATTTCTCTGGGCAGTCACCTGCCTTAGGCTCTGTCTGTGTTAACGTCATAGATGTAGGACGTGCTGAGGAACTTAAGCTTAGTCGTCTGGAGGCCACATTTATCTACTGTTGAGGTAAGTTTAGCTGTGATTTGACTGGCCATTGATTGGCAGTGTATTCCTTTCGGTAAGCACATGCTGTTCCTTACCGTGACATAACATAGACATTGTGACCAGTGAGTGTGGACAGGCATGCTGTGTCCCTGCTTCTTAAAATGGGATCTGCTGCTTTTTTTCAAATTTTAGGACCTTTTGAAGAACCTAGATAATCTGGGATTGGCCATTGCCACTCCCTATAGTCCCTTGGAATAGCCTTGCCCTGCCATTACTTAGTGTCTCCTCAGCTGACACACCCTGACTCCTCTCCTCCACTGCTTTGGAATCTGCTCTACTCCCCTGCCTTCTGTGCCTCTGTTAGCGGTCAGGACTAGAGCCACTTTGCCTCCCTGAGCAGAAGTCCTTCAGCACAGAGCATGTGGGGAAGCTGGTCTGCTCCTTCAGGCATGAGCCCTGGAGAGTTTATGATCCGGTGCTCCCTCAGAGTGCCTCAGTCCTAAGGGACTTTGTGCTCTAATGAGCCAGTTGGTGGTAAGCTGTCCCCAGAGACTGCTACCCTTCCTCCTGGATATGAATTCATGGCTCAAACTGAGTTGAAAGGCTACAAGAAACCATGAGTTTAGAGTGACTAAATATGTCAGCTTACGATTAAAATATATGTTATAACAGCATCCCCCTTTCCCACCTTTATTGAAAATATATTTTTTTTCATATCCTGATTATAGTTCCCACCCCTATCCAGATCAACTCCCTTTCTGTCTGTCATGAGAAACCACAGACTTCTGAGGGATATTATTAAAATAAGACAGACTAGAGTAAGATGAAACAAAGACTAACACATTGGAGTTGGAAGACAAACAGCAGGGAAAGCCCAAGAAAGGGCACGAGGATCAGACTCCACCTCTCTGTGATGTCTACTGTGGGTTATATTAATCAGGGTTCTCTAGAGTCATAGATCTTACAGAGTGGGGGTAGGGGGTGTTACATATCGTGAGGATTTATGGGGTGACTTACAAGCTGGAGTCCAGCTAATCCAATAGTGGCTGGCTGTGGAAAGAAAATCCAAAAATTCAGTAACTGCTCAGTCCACAAGGCTGGATTTCTCGGCTGGTCTTCATTTCAGTATATGCTGGAATCCCAAAGAAATAGGTCTGAAGCCAGCGAGGAACGTGTGCTAGCAAGGCCAGGGCAAGCAGGCCGTGAGCAGCACCTTCCTTTGTACAGCACCTTCCTTATACAGGCTTCTAGCAGAAGATGTGGCCCACATTCGAGGTGCATCTTCCCCCCTCAAAATCCAGTTCAAAAGTATGTGTGTCCCTACCTCAAAGATCCAGACTAGGGGTTGGGGATTTAGCTCAGTGGTAGAGCGCTTGCCTAGCAAGCTCAAGGCCCTGGGTTCGGTCCCCAGCTCCGGAAAAAAAGAAAAAAAAAAAAAAGATCCAGACTAGAAGTGAATTCTCCCACTTCAAACCAAGTTGAAATAAGCTCACAGGTGTGCCCTCCAGTTTTGGATTCCAGTTCCTTCCAGATGTAGTCAAATAGACAGCAAGAAGAGCCATCAATCACATGGGTCTCTATATATGTCCCTCTGCTGTGGGCTGTGAGCAAGGTATTGATGTATGGGTATGGCTCTTGGTCCTTGAAGCAGTGTTGTGTATGTGTTCCATCATGCGGGAGGGGCCTTAAGTATTGCTTGGTTCTTCCCACAGGCTGTGCTGCCGTCTTACATGCAGGACAGCATTGCAGGTCAGAGGGTTGTGACTAGCGTGGTGTTGACATTTTCTTTTGGTACCATGCAAGAGTATGTTCATATGCCAAAGATGCTAGCACGCGGGAATGGAGGCTCCGTGTAGATACCGGCTAGACTTGCTCATATTGAGTGAGCAGTGTGTTCTTGTCGGCAGTGGAGCCTTGCAGCAGTTGGTGGAAAGCAGCCTATAGTCTTGGCAACAGCCAGAGTTGTTTGGGGTTCCAACAACTCCATTAAATGTAACCCAGTCCTGGTCCTGGAAGCTTCACTTGGTTACAAGAGATGGCCAGCTGGAGCTCTGTTCCCCCCACCCACCCCCAATTGAGATTAGAGATTTCATTTGTACTACCTTCATATATGTATACATTTTCGAAAGCTTCTATCTACTGCATACAGTTTTCGTACTGCTCTTCAAATGGCCCTTAATTTTAGCTGTTTCTCCCTGTGTTCCCTCCCTCATCCTCTTCTCCCCTCCTCCTCCTTACTTAATCCTCCTGTTCCAGCTCCTCCATCACCCTGGCCATCCATAGCTGTCTGTTTCCCTTTCCTGTGCCCCTTAGTCCCTTACTTTATACCTCCCCTCTGCGGTTCTGTGGATTTATACCAGCATTCTCAGGGTACTTCTACGCGAGGACCTGATTTCTGTTGGAACTGTGAGTGTGAATTTCCCCAGTCTACACTTGCCGCACCTGAGTGCTAACCAGGGCTGTCGGAGGGGAGGCCACTTGAGTTCTAGCACGCTGGTGCAGAGTAGGTCAAGCTCTTTCTGCTCAACTGTAAAGGCTGCTCCTGTAAGTGGCAGAGCCTCAGTAAAGTGTCAGAGGAAGTTGAAGTGGGTGAGGGAAGGAAGTCGGTGGGGTCCTGGTGGCAGAGGTGAGGAGGCAAAGCTGCCTGCCCTGCTCCGTGGTCTGCCCTGCTCCTTCACAGTGGGGTCAGTTGCTCACACCAGCTTCTGGAACACTTTTTAAGAAGTCCATGGCTAAGTTGGGGTCTCCCTCTGCCATGCTTAGAGATAGGGAACTGCTTTCAGTTCTTGTGACTCACTAGAACTTTGAGACCCAAATTATCTTAATTTTCTAGGGTTTTTTTTTGGGGGGGGGGGTGCTGTCATTGTTTTTTTGTTTGTTTGTTTGTTTGTTTTAATTCCATTTTAGGGGCTGGTTAAATGGCTCCATAGATAAGCTTGTCGCCAAACCTGAAGACATGAGTTTGACTCCCAGAACTAAAACACTAGATGGAGACAGTTAATTCTCACAGGTTGTCCTCTGACTGCCACACATGGACGCACACGCACACACTCACACACACGTGCAAATAAATACATGTTTTTTTAAAATTCTACTCTGTCTGTAAGGTGGAAGGGGCAGTAATTAAACGACTGTGTACTTCGTGTCATTTGTCAGTAAAGGAGAAGGGATCGCAGGACAGTTTAACCGTTTAACCTTTCTTCTGAAAATAGATGTCCATCTGGATTTGGAAGAGCGCCTGGCAAAGTTTATGAAGACCGAAGAAGCTATCATTTACTCCTATGGCTTCTCCACCATAGCCAGTGCGATTCCTGCGTACTCTAAGAGAGGGGACATTGTTTTTGTGTAAGTGCCTTCACCTACACTTCTGACCAGACTCCCTCTGAAACAGCACTGTGCTCCAGGGTCAGCAGGTCCTTGTCGGAAGTTAACTGCTGAAAGAAAGAAGGAATCCTCTGGCTTCTTGATTTTGTTTTTGCTTTTCCCGGCCAAACCCCCCTCCCATACGATGCTTGACAGTGCAGGTCTCACTCTCCCGGCACCATGATTGTTTTTGTCGCTGTCCAAATGAGGCGAGCCGTCTCCTTCCAAGTCAGCTCTGTGGCCCCGTCGTGTGCTGAGTCGTGATCACAGCCTCACTTGCTTACTGTGCCCCTCATCACCCACCCTTCCTAGTCTGCAGGTCTCTGCTGATCTTGCCTCAGTGCTCATTAAGGACAGGAGCTGGGGCAGGAGCAATGGCTCAGTGCGTAAGAGCCCTGGCCACTGTTGCACAGGACCCGAGATGGCTCTCAGCATCCATATCACAACTCATAACCGTCTGTAACTCCAGGCCAGGATAGCTGATGCCCTCTTCTGGCTTACTTGGATACCAGGCACACGTTCATATATGATCACGCAGTCACCCATACAAATAAAATAAAGTAAATATTCTTTAAAGGGATATAGAAGCCACCGGGTGGGGGTGTTCCTGACTGCCTACGGCACGTCTACAAACTCAGATGTATTCCCTGAATGCATGGTGTGCTGTGTACTGCAAGGGGAAACTGGGGCTGGGGCTGGTGTCAACAGTTGCTAGTGTCTTTGCATTTGCTGTGAAGTTTACAAAAACATCCTTTCACTCTAGCAAGCTGTTTTCAATGACTGCAACTTACACGTCATAAACGTAAGCACAGAACAAAAGAAGATAAGCTAGGGAGGAGATGCTGCCCCTGCATTCCTCCCTCCCATCCCCATGTGTGCACATGTATGTGGAAGCCTGAGGTTGATGTTTGGAGTCAGCCAAACATCAGCATCTTCTACCTTACTCCGTGAGACGGGGTCTCGGATAAGCTAGCTCACTGATGAGCTAGTCTGGCTAGCTGATTTACTCTGGGGAGCTCTTCTCCTTACAGGGGGCACTTACATGGGATCTGGGACTCCAAACTCCACTCCTCATGCGTGTAAGCAAGCCCTATCCACTGCACCATCTCTCCAATCCCTATGTACACCCTGGGGAAGATATTTTATATCGACCCAAGACCAGGTTTACTGGAAGCGATCTGTTGTATTGCCAGTCTTTGAACACTAGAGGGCAATCCAAGCCCAAGTTCTTGTCAAATTCATAGATGGTTTGTGTAGGCATGAATCTGAAGTACCTAGAAAGGTTAGTAAGTTTTCACAAGCCCCAGTCATAGGCAGAAAGCTTGTTCTGGAAGTCACTGGCATACAGTCAGGCACTACAGAATTCTGTCCAATGTGGCATGATCATTGTGCATAGATGTACTCTGCTTCCTATGCCATACCTGTGCTGGCAACACTGCCAAACTCTGATACCACAAGGCCCCAAACCTGCACATCACTGGTGACACACCAGAGCACACCTACTCCGGACTGACTAAGGCAGAAGAGGGCTCATGACCCATGGTCAGTGCAGCTGGCATGTTGGGGTTTACCAGCGGTCCACCTGTGGGTTTAAGTCGTCTTTGTATTAGGGCTGTAGCCAGCTTCTTTGTGTCAGTCTGTGGTTCCCTTCTGTGATGACTGACACAGATGTCGGCCCACTCGTCACAGCCTCCTGGAGCTCTGCTCTCTTCTTCCCAGCTGTTTCTCTCTGGCATGCAGTGACTCATTTCAGTGATGTCTTTCTGTTCCCTGATCCTTTCCCTCTGTCTGCTCCACTGTAGTCTCTGCGGCTATTTTATTTTTCAGAATGCTATCTCCATAGGGTTCTCCCTGGAGCTTCTGTTTGCTCAGGTTTTCTGTTTTAGCTGACTTGTTTCAGGTGTGCTGGTAACTGCTGATTGACCCATTTTTCTCCGGCTGCTTGGAGTTTGCTCCTAGGTCATCCTGGGCTCTGTCAGCTTGTGGTATGGCTGACACATGATGGATGTGAGGCTCACTTGGAACCTAGGCCTTCTCCTGTTAGGCGACTCCACTCTATACTGCTTGTCTCACTGATGCCCACAGGTTACATGTGCCCCAAGGAAGCTATAAGTGTGGCCCAACTAACAGCACTGGGATATTTTCCCCTTCTAACTCTGTTGTGTTTCTGGAGTATGAACTTTGCAGATGCAGTGTTGCAGTACCATCTGACTGGGTTGGGCCTCACTGATATTGGGCAAATAGAATGTAGGAGGCTACTATGTTGTCCCTACTTCAGCTTGGTACCCAAGGTCAGAGTTTCTTCATTGCCACTGGGTGATGATGACTTCTGATTTTCCTTGGTGTCACTTCTGACAACCCCTAGCTCAAAATGTCATGCCTCAGTGTTACCACGTGGGGTAGAGTGCACTCCCAGGGAAGGTGCAGGCTGCCGTCCTCATGTCCTCAAAGGCCAGAAGTCTAAGCCCTTCCCTCATCTCAGCTGGGGTGGGCGAATGAGGTTAGACCAGGTTCCCTGTGCTGCTTGCCTGAGCTCAGGCGCTTGTTACCCAGAAGCTCTGCCTGCAGCTGGCCTGCCCGTGTTTCTTTGTGGAACATAGTGAGGTGCCATCAGGTAACAGAGCCACCACTGGGGGTGAGCTCACCAGTGCTTGCGAAGGTTCTTAGAAAGAGGAGCACGTGAGTAAGCTCAGATGCCATCCACAGCATGGGCCCTGAGTTTAGAGTTGTCAGGATCACTTAATCTCAGGAGAGATTAAGAAGTAGCCATGTGGACAGGATGTGTGGAGTGAAGAGCAAACATCGGTGTGTGAGCGCTCAGACCTTTCTGTTGGCTGTGTTCCGGGTAGCAGTTGGAGGCTGGCGCTCTCACACAAGCAGGCATTCTTCTGAGAATGTTGACAAGGCCCTTTAACCCCAATTTGGTGCCTCTCCTCCTTGCAGGGACAGTGCAGCCTGCTTTGCTATCCAGAAAGGACTACAGGCATCACGCAGTGACATTAAGTTATTCAAGCACAATGACGTAGCTGACCTGGAGCGACTGCTAAAAGAACAAGAGATTGAAGATCAAAAGGTACGATCCTTTTGAAGAAGATTCTACAGCTCTTTGTGCTTCCTAAGCAGCTAAATTATAGATGAAATGGTAATTTGTCATTGAAAACTCGCCTGCAGATCACATTTGGATATTAAGTAAGGGTGTTCCCACCTATTAAATGTATCTCTGCTTGGAGAGCCTTGTCACGTTTAGACAGTCCAGGAGGCCAAGAGGAGAGCAGCAGCCTGCCCTTCAGGAGATGCAGAAAACACTAAGGCTGTAATGGGGTGCATGGATTAAACTCATAATAGACTTATTTATGTCCTCACATCTTAGCCTCCTGAAGCTCCCTGAGGAGGGAGTGCTTGGTGCCTTGAGGCTCCCTCGAGGTGGTGATTACATAATGTCTCCCTGGCATCGTTGGAGAGCAGCACAGAGTAATGTGTTTAAAGCATCATTGGGAGGATTAGGACTTATTTTTCTGGTCAGTGTAGATGGTAAAAGTCAAGCTGTTGGTGGCTTTGCCACAGGACTCCATGACGTGTGGTCTGTTTGGAGCCCAGTTGTCACATCCCAAGCATCCTTCCAAGTGGACCTTGCCCACAAACCTTATTCGTAACTAGAGTAACTGATGAAATACTCACCACCTTCTTTGGTTTTCTGTTAATTTCAGTTTTCCCAAATATTTGCATTATTCATTTAGAATTCTGACATCTGTGTTGAGGAGTCATCCCATGCAATAGACACTTCATGAGTATGTATGTACATGGTCATTGAATATGCATAAACTCACCAGTCTGTGCTCAATACGTTGTCAGCCAGTGTTGTGTATTTACACAATTAAGAGAAGGCTAAAGAAATTCTGAAATTGAGGCTGTGCTACAGAATAATTCTTTCAATAGACTAAAAAGATGACCTGTATTCTAAGTACTAGAGCCCAACCACCAGAATAAATTCCGTTTTGGAAAGAATGACTAAGGAACAAGTCTGCTGGAGATTTTCATAGATAAAGTTTGGAGATGTGATACTCAAATTTCTTGTGTATTTTTCATAAGGCTTATGATCTGTGGAGCTTCTTAATGAATCTTCAAAAAAATGTATCTTAGAAATTAAATTTCACTTTTTTAGTAAGTAATTTAGACTTCATTTTCTTCCCAGGAGTAGGCTACTAAATAACTTCACATTATATTTTTAGAAATATCTCCCCACTTGAGATGTTGTCTCTAGAAGATAAGCAGAAGTTATATCAAAGATTGGCCTGTTCTTACAATGCAACACAAAAGGCAGAGTGAAGGTAGCAGCTTGCTTCAGCACCGAGAGTCCTGAGGTAGCCGTGAGCCTGCAAGTGGGACGTCTCCTAAGGCCACGTCTTCAAGCGCCGTAGAGATGCCGCAGTGACTAAGAACACCCCCTGCCTTTCAGAAGCAGGTTCTATGCAGCATCGACACTCCGGCTCCTCCTCCTGACCTCTGTGGTCCCTGCTCGCATGCACATGCCTATGTGCAGGCAAAACATTCATACACATAAAAATCAGTCTTTAAGAGAACAAAATACAATTGTGTTTTAAGTAAAAATTAGAAGTGACCACAATGTAATATTTGAAAATTCAGATTCTAAAATTTACTGCAGTACAATCCGGACTTTAGAGAAAGTGATGCCTGGGTAAATATCTAAAAGAAAGGCAGAAGTTACTGTGCACAGGCTGACTACCTCGTCTTTAAATCCTTCCGTGTGTTCTTGCTCATGCTAAGACTCTTACAGTGACTCTTGTAATCTCAAACAGCTACGTGAATCTGTGGTAGGACACTTACTAATATGTGTAAGGACGCCCTGCAGAAACCAAGGAAAGGACGGTTTTTAAAAGGGAGATGTCAGGATGCTGTGAGTGGAATTGCAGCTTTCCAGTTTTCTCTGGTGACCCCGACAGAGCTATACTGTCGTCTTGAAAGCATTTAGCTGTGAGTTTCAGGAACCTGGCAGCCTCTGTGATGTGTACTTCTACAGAGCAGAAGTGTCTGTGCAGACAATGCCCGCTGGGTCCTTAGGTGCTCTGTGGCATTGCTGTGAGGATGGCTAAGCCCAAGTGTGAAGTCTGAGTAGGGAGGTGGGAATGAGTTCTCTCTGGTCTTAATATTCTTCCATCTGTCTCCCCAGGTTCCTAGGTGTGAGAGGTTAGTGGCCTGCTGTATATGAGGTATAGAGAGACGCACACTGTCTGAGATAGCAGCTCTAGTCTACCACCTTGGACTTGATCAGATAAATCACGTCTGGATTTTACCTGACTAACCGGTGTGTCAGCAATGGTGGTGGAGGTTACAGAATGCCAACACACAGGAAAATAAAGTCATATAATGTACATACACACACAGAGAGACATATAGACACACACACACACACACACACACACACACACAGCAGCATGTAGACACACATACACAGAGACATATAACACACCATCAACCTCCCACTGCTTGCACCATTTATAGCTCATTCTGCTCCTCAGGCCAGGCCCACAGTGCTGAAAACGGTCTTCTCTCAGCTATTCTGCGCTGGGACCCTGTTTTAGTACTGACAGGGTGTATCCAGCACTGTGTGAGGTCACCTGGCTGATGGTGTTCATTGGAAACCGCCTAAGCACGGACACTGCTTTCTCTCACTCGTGTTTCTGTCTAAATAAAAGGATCTCAAGCATGAGTTTTAATTCATCATGGCCTCTTTTTTCCTTTTTAAATAAATCCTTTATGAGGTGCAAGTTCTTGGGAGTAGCACTTTACATTTGGAGTTATGACAATTAAGATGTCTGGTTCTGTTTGTTTTGTTGTAGAATCCTCGCAAGGCCCGTGTGACTCGGCGGTTCATCATCGCGGAAGGATTGTATATGAACACTGGAACCATCTGCCCTCTTCCAGAACTGGTGAGCAGCCCTGTTGGCTCTGCATCAGTGTGCTGATTGCCTGTCAGTTAGGCCTTTGGTTTCTGAGCACTTAAAGCCTGGGCCACGGGCTGTGCTGCAGGTGAGGGGCTTGTGTTTAGAGACCCGGGAACTCAACCCTGAGAGCTGTGCTCCAGCTCCACACTCAGGCCGTGGCTCACACGGGTAAGTAAAGAATAAATAAATGTTTAAAGAGGTAAGAAGTGAGAGCGTGATATGAGGAAATGCCATAAATACACTCTTACGTTAGGAAAGAGTAACATTCCTGGCCGATGTGGCCTTCAAAGAGGAATCCATGGTCAGTGGGTTGTTTTTACTTTTACATTCCATCTGCAGTTTCCCTTTCTCCTGCCTCCTAGTCCCTCCCCTCCCCTTTCCCTATCCCCCCTTCCTCCACTCCCCCACAATCCACTCCTCCTCCGTTTGCTCAGGACAGGGCAACCTCTCCCCACCCCCACCTCACCCCACCCCCGTGGAGCATCCGTTGCAGTGAGACAAGTTGCTAGACAAGGCAGCCGTAAGGGGAAAGGCAGGCTCGGAGTCAGAGACAGCTCCTGCTCCCTCTGCTTGGAGTCCCACACGAAGGCCAAGCTACACAGCTGTAACATGTGCAGCAGGCCTAGCTCGGTCCCATACTGGTTGGCAATTTAGTCTCTGTGAGCCCCTCTGGGCCCTGGTTAATTGATTCAGTGGGGCTTTTTGTGGCGCCCTTGATCCCTCTGGCTGCTACAACCCTTCCTCCCCCTCTTCTGTGGGACTCCCCAGGCTCTGCCTGAGGTTTGCCTGTGGGTCTGCATTCGTTGCCATCAGCTGCTGGGTGGAGCCTCTCAGAGGACATCTGGGTTAGACACCAGCCTGTGAGCATAGCAGAGTGTCATTAGGAGCCATTTCATTGGCTTTTTCTCTTTTTTTGCCATTTGTGTTTGGTTCTATCCCATGTGGGTCTCTGGACTCTCCAACCTCTAGTTCCTGGCCCTCTAGGCAGTGTCAGGGGTGGGCTCCCTCTCATGCATGGGTCTCAAGTTGAACCTGTCATTGGTTCACCAGTTCCACAGTTCTGCACCAACTTTGCTCCAGCACATCTTATAGTCAGGACAGAGTGCATAGATCGATGGCTTTGTGGCTGAGCTGGTGGCCCAGTCCCCCCACTGGACAGGAGTCCGGTGGTTGAATAAGAACTCGAGTTAAGGGCTTCACGGGGTATTTGTGAGACTTCTCATACATACGTCTTCTGAGGATATTAAATACCCTGTAAATCCTGATGCAAGTGACGGGTTTTTCTTCATCTTCCCGGCTTTGTAAGGGTGTCAAAGACTGACAGGATAGAGGGGGTGGGGAGCCAGAACTTATCACAGCAGGGTTTTCAAAGCATTTGGCACATTTATTTATGTGGTGTTGAGGAAGAACATGAATGCCACATTGCACGTGTGTGGAGGTCGGAGGACAGCTTGAAGAATGCACCGTGTGGGTCCTAGGATTGGACTCGGGTGGGCTTTATGCACTGAGCCATCCCTAGAGCTGCTTTGTGTGGGGTAAGAGTTCCAGGGCATTGCGCCCAGGCACAGGTACCTGGTGGGACAAAGTCAGAGAAGCTGGCAGCAGAGGGGTGAAAGTGCTAATGGTGCAGAGACGACAGAAGGAGTTCTGTTGACTGGGACCCTGTGCTCTTCACTGCTTCCCTCCAAGTGCTGGGCTCTAGTTACTGTTTTGTAAACGTTTTAGAGCTTGGTATCTCACTCTGTTAAGGAAGAGTCGGTGTCGAAGAGCTTTCCCTTAAACGAGCGTTTTTGATAAAAAATCCAACCAAATGCCCACTGTCACCAGCCTACCTAACAGCGGTGACGGGGACAGCTCACTCACCAGACGCTCAGGAGGGGGGCGTATCCCTGCGTACAGTGGGAGGAGCTTAGAAGTGGGACCTGTAATAGGTAAAGGTGCAGGCGTGGACTGGAGTGTGGACCGGGGGAAGGGCTTCACACAGGTCCTCATTGCAGTAGAAGCTGAGTAGCTCGTGACGCTGTCCTTTAATGTGGCTATGCAGCTGATTACATGCACGTTGCATGTAATTAAATTACAGATTGGAGAAATACATAGAAATTGCACGTGACACTTCCTAATGCATTGTTGGTAAATTTTTTAAGAATACTTTTTATTTAATAACTTCATACATGTCTTCTGCCGGTGGTCATGGCACATGCCTTTAATCCCAGCACTCGGGAGGCAGAGGCAGGCAGATCTCTGAGTTTAAGGCCATCCTGGTCTACAGAGTGGGTTCCAGGCCAGCCATGGCTGCACAGAGAAACCCTGTTTCAAAACAACAAAAACTTGAAGGGAAAAGATTTACTTAGAAGCCTGACAACAGGAAACAACCACCTAGCGATACACGTCGGGGGCATCTGCATGTCTGTGTCCTAGTGCTGAGGGACTCAGACAGAGGGAGCAACACAAGTCGTAGGCCCTCCTATCCTGCATGCGAGCTCTAGACTAACCTGGGCTACAGAGTAAGAGTCCTCTCTTAAAATGTAAATTCATAAATAAAGTAAGAGGAAAGCAGATAAGTGAGCCATAATAAATGTAATAAAACATTTTTTCACTCAGGCATTCTGTGGATCCAAATTAAACCAACCGATGAGATAAGGAATTATTTCCCAGGGGGTTTATATGTAGTCAGATACATTGTGTCTGTTACACATACTTGTCTTCTCATCTCCCTTCTTAAAGCCAGGCATTGTGCTGTCCTTGCTAAGCTGGGTCATTTCAGAGACGAACAGAACAGTTGTAGCATTTGCTGTTCTTCATCCCGTAAAGGGGCTGTGCACAGGCACAGAGGGAAGGGTGGCTGTTGCTGGGGCTCGCGTGTGACTCTGTCAGCGCAAACCGTTGATTCATTCCCACTGCACTCCTGCGCACAGCCTCACAAGTGATGCTGAAGGGAATTTCTCCAATGTACATTTTCCTAGAAGGCATCTCTCAGCTTTCTGCATGTAAGGTACTAGAAAGCACACTAGCAGGGCCAGTGTGAGCAATGGAGTCACTAGCAAAGGCACAATGACGTGACAGTGCACAGTAGTGCTGCACAAAGGACACTTAGAACCCAGTGACCTTTCCTCTCTGGGAGCACACTCTGGTGGGTAGCTCACTTGTCCTTCACCACCCACACACATGAGCTTCTGAAGGACGTAAGGGCCGATATTGATCTCAGAGTCACGGATTTTAACAAGTAGGTACAAGTAGGTACATTTTATTCATAGATATTGAGGGTCAACTGTCAGTATTTTATAAGTTTAACTTTTTTTCTCCGAAAGACACTCTGTACGCTGCTAACAGTGATGGCTTTAAGTTTGTTTGTTTGGTTTGCTCTCTTAAAACCTAGGTGAGGTTAAAGTATAAATACAAAGCAAGGATCTTCCTGGAGGAGAGCCTGTCGTTCGGAGTCCTTGGGGAGCATGGGCGAGGAGTCACCGAGCACTATGGGATCAGTGTGAGTTCTCTCGCTGGGGAAGCTCCCCTGTGGGAAGCCTGTCAAGGAAAAGACTTCACCATCCAGACAGCTCAGGAGGCCTTGATGTCTGGGTAGATCTGGTCAGGTCAAGCGGAACCCTGTCTTCCCTCTGACATTTTTGTTCTTTTTCCCAGGGGTGGGAGCAGGGTAGCTTGGCTTTCCATGTCTCTTCTAGGTGCAGCTAGGTTTGTGTTAATTTGTTAAGATTCTGAAGAATTGCCTTGGTACAGGGCATAGTGACAGGTGCCCGTGATCCCAGCAGTTGGGAAACTGATCTTCCTGGGCTGCCAAATGATCCCACACCCAAACAGCAACAAAGAGGATTCCCCTAGTTCTTCCGAAGATGCTTTTAGTATTAACCTTCTACATATATTTATGGAAGTACATAATACAGTTGTGCCGTGTGTGTGTTTGTGTAAGTTGCAGTATGTGTAGTCATATTTGATATATAATTTTGACACATACATGCATGCTGTCAAAAACATCACCAAGAATGGATTCAGCAAATCTACTATAAAGGCCCCAAAAGTCGGAATAACATTGACCCGTTTCCTTGCCCTCAGGGAAGTAGAGCCAGAGTGGCCAAGTGCCCTGGGCTGTGCTCCTGGTGCCCAGGCCGGTGACAGCTGCTTTGCTGGCCACCGTGGGGAGGTGCAGGGAGCCTTTCTCCAAAATGTGCTTTGCTGGCTGTCACCTAGTGGATAGATAAAATACAAAATCCCCTTAGCTCTGTGCACCGAGCACCGTACTACCCCAGAGAAGAGTGCGGTGCCACAGGAAGTTAAGCAATGGCTGACACCAGCAAATGTGTAGGGGCCTAGGTGAGCTGTAACTGCGTGAAATTTAGTGAGGAAGACCATGGTCCTCGAGCGGGCCTGGGAGTGACTGGCTTTCTGTTTTCCTGGCAGATTGACGACATCGACCTTATCAGTGCTAACATGGAGAATGCACTCGCTTCTGTTGGGGGCTTCTGCTGTGGCCGCTCTTTCGTGGTTGACCATCAGGTGATGCCTCTTAGAAATGAAGGACAATTGCAGATGATCGTCCCCACCATCCCTTCAGAGTGCAGCTTCTAAGACAAGATTTAACTCATAATTTATTACATAGGTTTTATTTAAAAGCCTGGGTGATTTTTGGTTTTTTGGTGGTTGTTGTTTTAAAGGGTTTGGTTTTGTTTTATTTATATGAACATACTGTAGCTGTCTTCAGACACACCAGAAGAGGGCCTCAGCTCTCATTACAAATAGTTATGAGCCACCATGTGGATGCCGGGAATTGAACTCAGGACCTCTGGAAGAGCAGTCAGTGCCCTTAACCACTGAGCCACCTCTCCAGCCCCCTTAAAGCCCGTCTTAAAAGGATAACGCAAAGTGTTTACAGACACATGAAGTCCTTAACTCTTGAGAAAGCATCTTAGTTTTGTTATCTGTGCACCCTGGTGGTTCAGTCAGTTTGCTTGCTGTTCAAATGGGTGTGGCCTGTCGGTGGGGACTGGGTGCCTTCCAAAAGTCCCTCTCCACAGAGAACATGTCCGTCTGTTTCTCCTTAGCGGCTCTCTGGCCAAGGATACTGCTTTTCAGCTTCACTGCCCCCCCTGCTAGCCGCTGCCGCCATTGAGGCCCTCAACATCATGGAGGAGAACCCAGGTATGGTCTGTAAAGTTGGTTCTCTTGGCTGTGGACCATCTGGCTTTCCAGAAGAACCAGCCCAAGGAAATTATTTACCAGACAAGTATTTAGAAATCAAGTTATTTAGAAAACAAGTGTCCTAATACAAAAACAATATCCAAACTTGTTGAGTACAAGTATTTAAAATTCGACCTATCATCTATGAAAATGCCACATAGTATGAAACATGAAGATCCAAACCATTCCCATCCCAGCATTTCAGATAGGCGGGCTCACCCATGCCTGGCATCGTGAGATGATGGCAGTGGAGAAGCCACCTCTGCCCAGGACTGTGTGGAGGGCTTCACCTCCAAACTAGGGGCTAGAGCCAGAGTAGCTGGCTGCTACTCCAGGTAGCAATGCTAGGAAAGGTGGGGCCTGGGCCAGTGCCAGGCCTCAGTGCTTCCCCAAGTGTAATGGTCGCCATGGTTTGGAAAGCCCGATGAGTGTGCTAAACTTTGATAGATGTCCTTTTCTGCCTTGGCTTCCCTTCAGCCTTTGAGGCATCAACTAACAGTGCTTGCCTGTCTTGTCAACGAACGACTCTGGGCAGAGTGAAAAGTTAACTGGGAATTTAGCAAATGGCCTTTGACTGTAATGGTGCAGCCCTTAAAACCATAAAGAGGCTGGCGAGATGGCTCTGCAGGTTACGGTGCGTGCCATGCAACCACGGCAGCCTGTATGAGCCCAGACACAGCAGGAGGGAACTGAGTCCATAAAATCCACGAAAGGTCAGTGCTGGGTGACTCCCTCCCCGCGACACACTAGTAATGAAGAAGTGCAAGTGACAGGAGGAGAAGTGGCCTTGCTGAGCTGGCACTCCTGAGTCCCCAGCAGAGGGCCCTCACAGTCAGAGGTGTGTCTCCAGCTTTCCTTGAATAAACGGAAAACATCCCAAAAAGTTACTCTGCTGCCTACTGGTTTCAAGTTAAGATCAGAGTAGGAAGTGTGTACCCAGTGTTAAGATCAGAGTAGGAAGTGTGTACCCAGTGTTAAGATCAGAGTAGGAAGTGTGTACCCAGTGGTCGTGGCTGGGCTTGGGTAGCTCTCAGTAAGGGCGAGGGCTATGTTTGTCTCCGAAGCCATCACCCCTGGGCTTGCTGAGAGCGAGCAGCACCAGTGAGAAGGACCAGTTGGTGACATCGTGAAGCCCAGGCCCTCAAGCTGGGCATAGCAGAGTGTCTGTTCACACCCAGAGCATCCACAGCGTTTCAGTCTTAGGATCTGGGCTCTCAGAGAAATCATAAGCTGGTGCCGACAGATGTCTTAAATACACCACCAAACTCTTTTTCTATGCAGGAATTTTTGCAGTTTTAAAGAAAAAGTGCCAGACCATCCACAAGTCCCTACAAGGGTAAGTGTGGGTTTCGGCAACAGGGCGTGGGTCTCCACCACGCTCCATCAGTGCAGTCCTGAGTTTATGAGCTCTGGGCCCTGCAACTGCACAGCAACCACAAAAGCAAAATCTCAGTGCACGCAGCTTCGAATACAAGCAGACCCGCTGTTCGCCATGTCTTAAAGTCACGGCCTTATAGTGGGCCCTGTGCTGACCCAAGTGAGCGTGGTGAGTCTCATCTCGTCAGAAAGCTCACGGCACTGTGCTGTGTACAGGACAGTCCTACTCCCACACTACTCTTAGTAAATGGGACCTAGAAAAGAAAAAGGATTAAAGTTAGTAATGATTGTTCCCTTTTTTAAAAAAAGAGAAAGTCTTCAGGCTGAGTTTTGGTGCCACAAGAAATGATCCCACATTGTTCTAGATCTTTCCTTTAGCTCCCTGAGGAGATGTGTGTCTCATGAGTTGTGAAAGTTCCGACTCTCTTGTAAGATGTGGGGATAGACACTGCTGGAAGTGACAGTGGGTGAGTGAGTGGCCACAGCTGTTGTGTAGAACAGGCAGACTGTGCTGCTCCGTGTCTCCTGCGTGCGGAGTGGCTCTTGCATGATTTGTGGTGGGAGGGTCACTGTGTGTACTATTAATTTCCAGCACAGCACAGCACACTGGAAGGTTGCACATCCACTAGCACCAAGCTGAGGTGGCATGTGCTCCAGCTTTCTCCAAGTCCTACCTTACCGTCTCCAGCCCTGTCCAAACTTCTTTCCTCTATTCCTGGCTCTGTCCACCCACTCTAATGGATAGCCTGGGCTGATGCTGTTACTCCCTGCATTCTCATGGACAGCTGAGCCAGTGTTCCTCCTGCCAACATAGGGGTGTGTGTGTGTGTCTTTGCATTCTGCTGTTCCTAACTTGTAGACTTCCTTTTAAGACTTCAAATGCCTTTATCTTGGTCTCCTGAGAAGGCTTTGCTCAGTACTCTACTCTTTAGGGTGTAGCCTCAAATTGTTTTATAATTCTTGTATATGAATCTCCTTAGGGAGCTAAAGGAAAGATCTAGAACAATGTGAGATCATTTTCTGTGGCACCAGAATTCAGCCTGAAGATGTGTGTGTTTACAAGCACACATATGTGCTTGTGTATAGGGAGGACCACTTGCTTTCATAGTTACCATCGTCTTGGGTTTTGAGAAACAGACTCATTGGCCTCCAACTTGCCCAGCAGGCTTGGCTGGCAAACTTGAAGGCTGTGCCTTTCTCCAGACTCCTCAGCACAGGATCCTGGCCAGCGTGCACCACCACAACCCAGCATTTCCACATAGGTTCTGGGGACTCACACTCAGGTCCTTGATTGCCCTTTTCTGTTTTAGGCCTGTCCTCTGTCTCGTTTGGCCCTCCCCTTTCCCGGGACATTACAGTAGCTCCACTCCATGCCTTTATTATCCCGTCCATGTGACCCCTCCTTTCCGTGCTCTTTGTTGCTAGTCGGTCTACTCATGAGTTGCTCACGCCCTTTCCACTGCTCCTGCTGACCTCCCTAGAGCTGATTCCTCTAGACCTGAGAGCTGATTGTTCCCTCTATGCTTGGCCAGTGGTAACCGTGGTGCAGAACCGACAGGACCCGCCTCAGGCTCAGCTGGCGTGTCTGATAGTGTTCAGGTCAGGGACCACCGTGCCTTCCTTTGCATTCTGCTCTTAATGAGGTGCTGAACAAAGAAGAAGGCAGCCCAGGCTTTTTCAGATAAGGGGGATTGCATCCTTGAAATGGATGGTGAAGGTGAACCTGGGAAGAACTCAAGTTTGCCCCGTGTCTTGGTCTCTAACAGTCAAGAGGGCCTTACCCTAGAGAAATCTGTCTCCTTCTGACAAAGCACATTTGTGTGTTAATGTAGAAAAACAATTTAGCTCAAGAAACACAAAGTTGCCCCGGTCCCAGCCAAAAAAAAAAAAAAAATGTAGAAGAACATCTTAATCCACACAAGATTTAAAGTAGATCACACAGACAAAGCAATCCCCCACTTAAACCTGTTGTTGATAGTCAGAATACAGTGTTGTTGGTCAGACTATAGCGTTGTTATGTCATGTCTCCATGGCACTCTAAAACTCAGGTAATAAGGAAGGAGGTGAGCATGGTCATGTGTACACGTGAAGGAAGCAAACAGGAAAAATGATAGAAAATTGCAGTGCACATCCTGCTGTAAGTGGGTCCCAAGGGACCACACACACAGGCTGCATGATCTGGATCTCACAATGGACAGCTTTCTTGGGGACGGGAGAAGTGTATACCAGGTGAAGAGCCCAAGGTGAGGAGGCTATGAAAGGGTTGACCATTAGGGACAAGCAACAAGGATGCCCAGATCCCCATGGGACACTGGAAAGGAGACACCACAGCATCCCATGAACTCCTCCCTGTGCTCAGAGAAACAGTTTCACAGGCATTTCCTGGATGGGAAGGTGCCCATTGCTTCTCAAGATGGAATCCCCCATCATGCAATGGGTGTTCCTGCCTGCATCCCCAATTCTGCTTTTCCTGCAGCAGGCCTTGACATGGCTATTACCTGTTCATGTGTTTTATCTCTGCCATTAGGACTGAACCCTGGGCCTCCGCACGCTAGGCAAGCATGAGCCCTGTGCTCCTGCTCCTGCCCCTGCCCTCACAGTTACACTGTGTGGGATCTCTGTGAGCCCGCAGTGTACCTATGCCATGTGTGCTTTCTCTCTAGGGTTTCCGGTTTAAAAGTGGTGGGGGAGTCCCTTTGCCCAGCGCTTCACCTCCAGCTGGAAGAGAGCACGGGCTCTCGGGAGAGAGATATGAAGCTGCTTCAGGAGATCGTAGAGCAAGTGAGTATATGGTTACGCAGTTGGCCCCCACCCTCGCTTACCTCATTTTCCAATACCTCCCCACCACAAAAGCAGCCACGAGCTACTGCTCAACACACTCACGGCAGCCGTCCCAGCCAGCCCCGGGAGCTCACAGGGTACCTGAAGGGCAGGCTGAGGGCTTTTCTCCCCGTGTCAGCCTAGCTCCTGAAGTTGTGCCCTGGCCACTGCATTGGGTATAGCTGTGCTCAGCCTCTCCTAAACAGCCCTGCAGAACACTCACCCACTCACCTTTGCAGTCTTTGTCACCAGGCTAGCCTGGAATTCACCACCTAGCCCAGGCTGGACTTCCAACTCACGGCCATCCTAACTCAGCATCCTGAGTGCTGGAATTGCAGGCTTGGGCTGCTAGTCCTGACTACATTTCTGTTTATGAGTTTTGCTATTACTTATTTTACTAATTTCTGCTAAACTGTTGACTCTGAGCTCACTGGCCAGTTGCTTGGCCTATCCTCCCAGCAGTAGCTGCCTCTCAGAAGCCACCCTGCCGTTCTTCCAGGCTCTTGCCCAGTCCTCGCTGCAGTGTGCTGCAGCACTGAGGACATGCATGCCTGGGGCCTAGCAGCCTTCCCCCAGAACCTGGCACAGGGTTAAGCCGCTGTGCCTTCATTCCACTCTCCTGCTGCCCTGAGCAGTACCACCAGGCTCTTTGAAGTAGTCTGCGCCTGTCCCCTTCATCCCCGTGGCGTGCCTGGAGAACACTGTTGGTCAGGTGATACTCAGTGTGAAGACCCCTTGTGGTTGCATAGGCTGCCTGGGTTTCCTTCATCCTGCCATGTCTGACTTGCATGGAGTACTGTACATGGTACACAGTGCACACAGCACACAGTGTACACAGTGCACACAGCACACAGTACACAGTACACAGTGCACACAGCACACAGTGTACACAGTACACAGTGCACACAGCACACACAGCGCACACAGCACACAGTACACAGTGCACACAGCACACAGCACACAGTGTACACAGTGCACACAGTGCACACAGTACACACACAGCACACAGTACACAGTGCACACAGCACACTACACAGTACACACAGCACACACGCACAGTGCACACACTACACAGTGCACACAGCACACAGCACACAGCACACAGCGCACACAGTACACACACACACACACAGTACACAGTGCACACAGCACACAGTGCACACAGTAGCGCACACAGTACACAGCACACACAGTACACAGCACACAGTGCACACAGCACACAGTGCACACAGTACACAATGCACACAGCGCACACAGTGCACACAGTACACAGTGCACACAGCACACAGCGCACAGTGCACACAGCGCACAGTACGGAACCTCTTGGGACCACTGGCTACCAAATCTAAGATTCATAATTAAAGACACGCGTACATCCTTATCACCGTTTGATGGTCAGGCTAACGTGACCGGCTGGAAAAGGACATATCACACGTCCTCTCGGGCTCAGCTCTGCCGGCCTTCCTTAAAGGGGCACAGCAGCCTCCATCCTTTTACTGCCTCGGTGTCTTACCCTAGAATACACAGACATGAAAGTGGTTTGTGGTTAGAGGTTTTCGAAAAGGTAAGACAGATGCACAGAACCAACCAGTGGACAAGCCAGCACGGCTAGGTTGAATGCATTGTATCCCTGCAGCTGTTGAGTCTGCTGTTTCCAACAGGACTGTAGGCTCACAACAGTGAGCACAGTAGAAGCTCTACAGAAGCTGGAGCCCATGAGGGAGCCTCCTACTGCCTGTGTCCCCCGTGGGGGTCTGCACTGCCCTGTGGGAAGAGTTATCTTCACGCCCGTACATGTGCTCTCTCTTGGCCCCACTCTTTTGCCTTAGCAACACTGCTGTTCAGAGACGCAGGGCTCACATGCAAGCAGTGGACGTGAGCGGGCAGACTGCATGCACAAGCGTTCTCAGAAGACAGGCTGGAGAGACGGCTCAGTGTCTTAGCCATTCTCCTGTTGCAGTGATAAAACACCAAGACAAAGACAACCTTGTTTGATTTGGACTTACCATTTCAGAGTCAGAGGCCATGACAGTGGAGAAAAGGCACCGTGGCAGCAACAGCCCTGAACTCTCACCTTGATCCACAAGTAGGAGGCAGAGAGCACACTGGGAGTAGCAGGACGATTAGAAACCTCGAATCCCATCCCCAGTGAGATACCTTCTCTGGGAAGACCACACCTCCTAATCCTTCCCAAACAGTTCCACCTACTGGAGGCCAGTATTCAAATATATGAGCCTATGGGGACTGTTCTCACTCAAACCACCACAGTCAGACATCTCATAGGCTCTGTAGCCACCATCACAGGAAAGTCTGAGTCCAAAGAAGGGTTTGCCTGGAGAGTACAGTAGGACACATGAGCTTTGTCTCCTAGAACTCTAAATGAATGAAGAGACTTGAGGACAGCATATCTGTCCACCGTGATCTGAGTGGCTTGCTAATAGCCCCTTTCTCTCTGCAGTGCATGAATAAGGGCATCGCATTGACTCAGGCACGCTACTTGGACAAGGAAGAGAAGTGCCTTCCTCCTCCAAGGTTGGTAAGATAAGAGTGCACTGCCACCTTCCTGCTCTACACTCTTTAAATATGTCGTGTTGGGGAAACTTGAAATGTTATTGCAGGATAAGAATTTCCTTACAGTACAGCACACACCTGGGTTCATTGCACAACTAGATGTTTTCCATTTTAACTGAGAAGCATCACAGGACTGGGTGTCCTCCTAGGTGACTCAACAATGAACTGTGGGGACAGACTCTTCAGCAGCTGTAACAGCTGGAGTCCAACTGTAACTTGTGCTATGGAGACACTCAAGAGAAGGGATCAGCCTGGGTGTGGTCACCTTGCCAACGGTGCTCATGGTCTGCATCATCCTGCAGACACCAGCTACAGTGGGACCGCAAAGCAAGGGGGAGGGGTGGCCTTGAAATAGGCTGTTGAAGTACTCAGCTGTGACCCCAACGGGTCTACACTGTGACCAGAAGACATGAACACTTCAGCCACCATAGCCCTAGGTCAGAGGCCACAGAGAAGACGGGCATGATGTTAAGACTGCTTAGAACAGGTGACGCCCTGACTAGGAGAATCAAGTGCAGACAGTTCCCAGCTTCTGATAGGTTCCCTGCAGATTCACCATGATGGGGAAGCACACCCGGAAGAACAGTCATCTAGTAGTGTCTAGTAGCATGACGTATGAAGTTAGGTTGTTGTACGTGACTTTCCCACACTGTAGACTAATGTCCTGAGCTCCAGTGTTATAGTGCTCTGGCTGAGTAGAGTGGGAAACTGGCCGAAGCGGGTTAGATTTGTAGAGGGTTTGTTAGGGTGTGTTCCCACCCTAGGCCAAGCAGCTTCTGCTCAGGAGAATCCTGGCGGACACCAGGATCTTCAGCAGATGAGACACTGTAATTTGCTGAACACCTCCGGGGACAGTCTGGAACACAGAGTGTAAGGTACAGGTGAACTAGGGCACAGAGCTCCCTGCTGGGTTGAGGTCTCACATGCGGACGGCCATGCCAGAACTAGGGAAGTTCACAGAATCAGCTGCTCAAGATGCCTTGAGTTCTGACTGCTTCCAGTGCCTGCCTTCACTGTGTCCTTGGCGACCATGCCTAGTGCTTAAAGCCACTGTTGGCAGAGGACAGGAGGAGGGTTACCTCATCAAGCCTGAGTCCTAAGAACTTGGAAACATCTGCTTCACCTTCTGAAATAGGCATCTGTGTTCCCAGATGAATTATTAATAGGAGCACGCTGGTGATCCCTAGTCCGAGCGGTGCTGACTTTGGGCCCAGGGCTGTTTAGAGTAGGAGATCTAGGAGAGGGCCTGGTTTCCGCCTCAGTGGCTTCCTAGAACAGAACACTTGCACTTGATAAAGGGGAATTGGGATGGCCACAGAGAACCGTGTGTTAGGCCTGCAGGCTGCAGATCCCTGCCATAGCTGCTCCCTTCTACGCCTGGAAGAAAACAGCAGCAGGTAGAAGGGCTTTCTGCAGAGCCGGAACAGTCCGCTGCACAAGCGTTTGACCCCGTGTCCCTGTGCTTTGTCTTCTCAGCATCAGGGTTGTGGTCACCGTGGAGCAGACAGACGAAGAGCTGCAGAGGGCTGCAGCCACCATCAGGGAGGCGGCCCAGGCTGTGCTTTTGTAGGCTCCTGCCCAGTGCTTGCGACTATGTCACCTGCAGACGGAACTACTCAGACCTCCAGCTGCCCAGGGCGTGGCTGCCCTTGAGTCCACAGCCAGAATGGATGGTTTTACCCAGCAGGCTTCCAGAGGATGGCAGACGACAGTGTAACACTAGTGTTTATGCGGTGCCATGGCTCTGTCGGGATGCCTCACTCTGTCATTTATACTCGCCTTTGTTTAAAACTGGAGCTTCCGTTCTCCCTCTCCCGCCTGTGGGAACAATTCGATAAGCACTCCTTCGTATTCCTTACAAAAGGACTTGCAGCTGAGAGGAAGTCTCCACGCACCACAGTTACTGTGGGATGATAGACAGTGGCCTCCAAGGTCCTTCGGGTAGAGCTCAGTGGTGGCTGCTGTGCAGACAACTCCTGTGTGTCAAAAATGTCATAGAACATGTTGATCCTAGAACTCTGTGTGCTCCAGTTACTGATGCTGTCGTGTCTAATCTGAGCTTCACTAACAATAGTCATACCGCTCCCTAAGCAATAATCTGAATCAAACATTATTTTATTTTTGTGTAATTGACTTTATATTTTTTATATATTCTCTAGTCAGTTTTGGGAAGAGGGTTATTATTCTGGTCCCCAAATATAAATCATATCCTTGGTATTTTTTTAATATGTCCGGTGTCCTTTTTCATGGTGGTCTTGTCCAGGAACATAGAACTGTGGGCCTTTTCTAAGCTGAGAAAAGAGAGAACTTTCTTCTTTCGTTCTATAAATTCCAGATGCCTCAGAAAATAGGAATGCTCTGAAAACTGCTGCTGTCCTTAGTGAGCGTGCTGAGGGGTGTAACGGCTTGTGACATGTGCCGTGATCGTGTTCGTGGAAGGCCATTACTCCCTCTCGCTGCACAGGCAGAGGAACGGGGCCTGTAACCGTCGTTTTCGGATGTGCATTCGTGTTAACAGTGGACGGCATCTTCCTAAATGATCTGTGACATGTTTAATGTGTCTATTTCATACGTGCCTTGTGAATGCTGCTGCTGTGAGGGTACGGGGATGAGTCTGTTTTGGTTTGGTTTTTAATGAAATAAACCTCCAAGAGCTTGCATTCCTCCGAGGGGTCTGTTTGGATAGCCGCTTGCTCAGCTCAGCTTTCTCTCCGTTCTAACCTTGGGCAAATCGAAGACAGTATTCTTTTTCTGTGTGCTTTTCTTTTGTTTTAGAACATAATTTAATTTCTTAGTCCCTTCTCCCTGCTCAACCAAAGACTATCTACTGTCACACAGTTCTTCGGTTCCTACTGATTGAACACCGTCTGCTTCGGACTATAAGCAGTGCTAGAGCAGGGGCGGGAGACAAATGTCCATGGGAGAGTTCTTGTCTGTCTTGTCTGTCTTGTCTGGGGTTTGATCACCAGCTGGGGAAGAAGCTTGGCTGATTGGCAGGGCACTTTCCTCTAGTGGCTGAGAGAAGGCTGAGAGTGGCTGAGGTGCTGGCTGCCATGTCTGTTGGTGCCCACCTCCCACCCCCAGCTTCACATAACAACATCCCAAGGCTTTCACCAAGGGCCCACACAGTACTAACATGAAGTTCAAGCCTCAGGATCGCTGTGGCCCCTAGGAAGACCCTGGAAGACACCAAAGGAAAAGCTGGTAGACCAGTGGTTGGAGTGCAGTTACCTGCACGACCATGACAAACCTGGAGACTGTGAGCTGCTTCTACATCCTTAGGGGGAACTGGGGTCTCATGAGCCCAGGCCCACCTCATGACAGACTGGTAAAAGGCTCAAGTCTACGTGGTCTCACGGTGGCATTCACAGCTGCTCAGGCTGCAGGAGAGCAAAGAGCACGTCATTTATGGGGACATCACATTCGCTGGCACACATTAGTTTCCAGTGAGCTGACACTGAAAAGTTCTCGTCGGATTACCTCAAGCTCAACAACCTTCAGTTAGCAGAGCCAACAGAATACTAGATACAGCACAGTCAGCCCGCTATGAGCACCAAAGCCATTACGTACCAAAGACCAACGGTCAAGGCTAAGTTCCCTGGGAAGGGGGCGGGAGGGGGCCGCGGAAGCTAAGAAGACATTTAGATGAAATATTCAAAGTACTGAAATGAAAATTTTGTCAAGAATTCTCTGTCCAGCCAAACTGTCAGTAATGGAGTGAACATCAGAGCATTCCCAGAGAGTCTGTGGCTCGCAAGTCACCTCATGGTAAGTCCCAAGGAAGCCTTTCTGTGTGGGAGGAAATGGTCCCGGATAAGAAATCAAAGAGATAAAGGCAAGGGCAGGGCAATAAAGCCTGCACCGGGATGAACAGACTCGAGAGCCTGGGGTCAGGGAGTGTTGAAACAGTGGTGGGTTCCCATACTACACCCTGTGTTTGCTGTGTGAGCCTTGTTCCAATTACCATTGCCTGGTTGCTTTAATGATGTTCCCTGACCCACTTTATATTCATATTAACTAATTTTGGTAAAACAGAAACGCTTCAGAATAGCTCCCTCCTTCACGTCATGGTGGTCATGTTTAGTACACCTCTCTGAGGTGTAAAAATGTCAAAGGAAAATAAATAGTTACGGACAGAAGAGCAGGTGATAATAAGAACTGAAATGAAATCACAAATTAAACCCCAAACCAAACAGTAACTCACGATAGAAATGAAAACCCACAAACCAATACCAAGGACCCAGGAAACAAACTCCCCATGATCGGCTCCAAGCAGACCCCATCCATTTCTGAGAGATTTAACACCATGCATGGCTGTCAGATCTGAAGTCTGAGTAACTGCTCCCCAGTCATACACCAGCTTCTCTCTAGTGTCAGGACACGCACGCACGCACCACGCAACCAGCACTGTATATGAGTAAGCCTGCAACTCCTCACAATGACTCTTAGTGAGATACAGTAAGAGATGGGCCAATCACAGAGTCACAACCAACTGACAGGAAGCAACTTAAGAAAGTAAGGGTTTATTTTGGCCTTGGCGTTCAGAGGGCAAGGACACCATGGAAGGAGGTGACGCTGGCAAGCAGGGTGTGTAGCAATAGATTTCACTGCATCGACAATCTCCTGGGCCTCCTAAGGACCCACTGCCTCCAGCCAGGCCACACATCCATGAGTCTCAGCTTAGACAGCACTGCCCGAAAGGACCAAGGCTTCAGACACACGAGACAGTACAAGGCATTCAACCCATGACAGAGACACTTTCCCCTTAATAAAGCAGTGGGAACAGTGGTAATAGGGACGCAGGAAGCTTGGTGCTGTCTGGAATATAGGCTCTGGCATTCACTAGTTAGGAAGTAAGTGAGGGAGCTTCAGTGGCCGTAGGACCTGGACCTTAAAACTCTTTAATGGCATTTGGCTTTCACAGACCTCATCTCTACACCCAGGATTCATGTTAAATTAAGACCAATGGGTTTAAAGAACATGGTCCCACAAGACACTTAGATGCTGCAACAAGATGCTGTTTCCAACATGTGAGGACCATCTGGGGCCTCAGAGGAAGAAGCGTCATCATAACGTCCCCTCAGGCCTTCCTCAGAAGCCAGGGATTCCTAAAGCCAGCGACTTGATATAACAAAATGATGAAGAACTGCCCGTCAGTCCACAGCCCATAAACACAAGAGGTGTCCTTCAAGTGGGCATGAGAGATGGAGCCCTTTCTTCTTGCTCTCCAACAAAATGCCTTGGTTGCATCATTTATAAACCACAGAAACGAGCCTCCTGTACCACAGAAGCTTGGCCAGTGTCTTAGTCAGGGTTTGTATTCCTGCACAAACATCATGACCAAGAAGCAAGTTGGGGAGGAAAGGGTTTACTCAGCTTACACTTCCACATTGCTGTTCATCACTAAAGCAGGTCAGGAAGCAGGAGCTGATGCAGAAGTCATGGAGGGATGTTACTTACTGGCTTGCTCCCCCTGGCTTGCTCAGCTTGCCTTTCTTACAGAACCCAGGACCACCAGCCCAGGGACGGCACCACCCACAATGGGCTGGGTCCTCCTGCCTTGACCACTAGTTGAGAAAAGGCCTTACAGCTGGGTCTCATGAAGTCATTTCCACAACTGAGGCTCCTTCTCTGTGATAACTCCAGTGTGTCAAGTTGACACATAAAACCAGCCAGTACAGCCAGTTAACATCAAGGTACCAAGAGGGCAGAAGGAGGGTGCCGTCTCTCTCTAACAGCAGTCTGCTGCCCAAAGGCTGCCAAGGGAGGGACTGAGCCCAGGAGCTGAATCCTCGGAGCTCTTTTCTAGAGGCAACACCTTCCATCATCATCATGAACCCCAAGACTTCATCACCTCCTAAAGGTCCCACCTATTAATACCATTGTATTGGGGTTGAAGTTTCAATAGGGATCTGGATACACTCACACCTGAAGCATAGGCAAAGCAGGTTTCCCATCATTGCTCTGCCTGAGGGGAGTCCTTCAGGGTCAGTCAGACAGTAGGCAGAAGTCTGGGGGTCTCCAGTGAGCATGTGACGAATGCCAGACTCCTCTGAAGTGAAGGCAGTTCGAGGTCATCCTCTCTACAGCCAGTTCTAGACTAGGCTGTGCTCCATGAGACACTGTCTCAATCCAAAAAGTAAATTAACAGTATTCTGTGACACAGCGCAGTAAAGCTATCTGGGCTTTTGTTTTCTGCACGATTTTTATCATAATTATAATGAGCCCGTTAGTTATTAGTATTTGCCTAGTGTACACACATCTTTGAAGGTAGCATTAGCAACTGAGGAGAGGTTCAGAGCCCTTTTCCATGTTCTTGAGCTATACTGCTGTAACTGTCTTTAAGATTGTGTGTGTGCATGTGTGTGTCTGTGTGCGCCTGTGTTTATGTGTAAGTGTATTTGTGTGTGTGTGTGGATTTGTGTGTGTGTATCTGTGTTTATGTCTGTGTCTGTGTGTTTTTGTGTGTATATCTGTGTGTGTCTGTGTCTGTGTGTCAGTCTGTATGTGTCTATATATTAGTGTGTGTTTTTGTGTGTGTGTATGTGTCTGTGTTTGTATCTGTCAGTCTGTGTGTTTGTATGTGTTTGTATGTGTCTATATATTAGTGTGTGTGTTTGTGTGTGCATGTGTCTGTGTTTGTATTTGTCAGTCTGTGTGTGTGTGTGTGTCTGTATTTGTATCTCTTGGTCTGTGTGTTTGTATATCTGTGTGTCTGTCTGTGTCTGTGTGTCTGAAGCCAGGGGAGAGTGTCCGAAGTGTGAGCTGGGAATGAACTCTGGTCCTCTTCGAGAGCAGCAAGCACTCCACTGAGCTGTCTCTCCAGCCTCCAAGAACTGACCAGCCAACCAGTCACCTCTCCTCAGAACCATCATGACTCCTCCGCTGTGAACTGTTAATGGATGACCAGGGAAGAAAGACCAAGTCCGCTTAGATTTTGAACCTTTGGAAGGTTTGTCTACACTCAATTTTCTATCTCACAAGGATGGTGAGACTCCTCAGTTCCAAACGCATTTAACTGAGGATTCTTCCCGTCAGTTACCATACATCGCTGTGACGTCTGCTACTGACACAAGCAGCCGTCTCTAGCTGTTAGAACACATTTCAAAGATTGTGGGGCAGAAATCAAAGGCTCCTAAAGCTATTCCTGGCGAGGCCATAATTCCATTTTGAAAGGACAACTAGCAAGCTAAGGTCAAGCTGAAAGGACACGGATAGTGAAGGTAAACAATTTTTTAAAAATTGAGCAAAAAATAAATAAAAACTAGGGTGGGTGACCAACTTACCAGGGATGGCCCAGTATCCTCTAGAGAAGGGGCGTAATATTTGAGATGGATCTGAGGGGGGATCAAAGCCTGCTGTAGTGTGCCCAAATGGAAGAGCGTCCCAGGTAGAGGCAGTTCACGAAGTCAGAAAGGGTCTTCGGGAGGTTGGCGGAAACACAGAGAATAGATGAAGTCATGCAAGGTTTGTGGGCCATGCCAAGCATTTAGATCGAGTTTTGATTTCTTATTGCTATATAAAAACACTACATCAAAAGTGAATGTTTTAAACATCTCATTTCTAAAAGAACAACTCCTAGTCCCTTCCAGCACAATCCATCTACTTCACCAGCAGGGACACGCCTCTCAGATCCACACACCCAGTCCTGTCAGGCTGGAGCAAGGTCAGGCAGAGCAAGTCCTCTGGACGCAGCTGACCATCCTGCCCGGCAGTGTGGAGATGCTGGGCATGCTCTCTCACCTCAGAGCCCGGCACCTCTCCCCCCAACCTTCCTCAACTTGGACAGTCACTACACACCTCCATTTTCCCATCTGTGTCAAACAGTTGTAAGACGTATATGATGAAGGACTGAGGATTCTGGACCACAGGGAAGGAGGTCACCGGAGAAGGAGCTCCGTGTGAAATCTCTGAGAGTATCTCCTGTAGGGTACTCCCCTCCCCCAAGGCAGGAGGAGGCAGGCTCTACTCCAGCTTCCCCCAACTCTGGGTTCCACGGCTCGCTCAGCTCAGGGCATGGCAGTAAGATCTGAGGCCAGGTGCCCTTGAGGGTCCCCTATGGCCTGCTGGAACACTGCTGAGTGGCCTTTACAACAGGCCCCACCCTCACCCCCTCACCCACCCAGCTTCCGGGATACAGGACCTCTGGGTGCTGTTTCAAGTCCCTTCTGTTGCACAGAAGATGAGCCCTTCGCTCTGCCTCGAGGCCAACTGGGGTTGCAGGGCTTGCATCTGTGCCAACTCCTATTCCCCACCCGTCTTTGTCACCCGGTGTCCGTGTGGCCCTCCTGGCTTCATTACTGTTTACGCTTTTAAATTATACAAATGTATTCCCTTCGAAAATCTAATAGGAGCTGGGAGATGGCTTAGTTGGGGAAATGTCAGCTGCACAATCATGACCAACTAAGTTTAGCCCCCAGACCTGCATAAAGGTAGGCAGGTGCCATTTGTCTATAATATACACTGTGGAAGGAGAGACGGGATCCCTGGGATCTCTGGTCCAACAGTCTGATCCCATAGGCCATCTTCCAGTTCAGTGAGAGACACCCTGTCTCAAAAAACAAAGGTAAATACAAACTGAGAAAAGACATCTGAGGTTGACCCCTGACCTCCACACATACCCATCCACACATATCCATCCACACATATCCATCCACACATATCCATCCATACACACACCTTTTTTAAAAAAAAAAAACAAAACACCCAAATAATAAGATATGAATAGTAAAAGTTGAAAACTTGATTTCCACCCAATTTTCTTTCCATCTCCAGGAATAAAAGTGAGTTGGCCATCAGCCAAGAATCTTTCATGAATTCTCTATTCCTAAGAGTCTCTACTCGAATTCAGAGGGCGTTGGGAGTAACAGCCACAGAATGGTTTCGTTATTCAGGCTTAACATAGGAATTTAATCTCACCAGTAAGGCACACTCTCTGAACCCTGGCAGAGTATTCTGCCAGTTTGGCTGTAATACAAATTTTTTTTAACAAATTTTTCTTTTGTAGATAACTCAGTTTCTTTTAAATTCTCTACTCCTATGGAGAAAGCTAAGGGAAAACACCCCTGGGCTCAGAACGTTATACAACTCTGCAGGAACTTCTGTGATGCACGGTCCAGGTCTGCACAAACTGTACATGCTGGTTCTCTCCTCGTCAGTTATTTGTCCCTATTATTGAGTCAGAGTCTCAGTGTGTCTGTCTGTCTGTCTGTCTCTCTCTCTCTCTCTCTCTCTATCCCCTCCCTCCCTCCCCTCCCTCCTCTCCCCCCCCCCCTTTTCTCTGTCTCCCTCCCCCTCCCCCTCCCCTCTGCCCCTCCTCCCCCCTCCCCCCTCCCCCTCTTTTCCCTCTCCGTCTCCCTGTCTCCCTCCCCTCTCCCTCCCTTTCCCTCTCTCCCTCTCCTCCCCCTCTCCCTCTCTCTTGTCCAGTTTCTCCCCCAAAAGAGTACCAGCTGCTCTTGTAGAGGACCCAGGTTTGGTTCCCAGCACCAACATGGTGGTTCACAAACCATCCCTAACTCTGGATCCAGTGGATCCAATTCTAACCTCTGAGTGCACCAGGCTTGCACAAGGTACCCGTATATACCCACAGGCAAAACACTCAGACATATAAATATGTCTTTTTTAAAAACTCACCCTGCCACAAGAGTTAGGAAAAGGCTACATCCCACAGTTCCAAGACCCAGTCACCTGGTTATCTGGTCATCTGTCTCATGCTGTGAATTTCTGGAATGTGTGTGTGTATCTAGGGGGAATGTGTCTCTTAACTTTGTCTTTTTCAAAATATCCTTGGCCATTCTTCAGTCCGAACTGGTTTCTTTCCCAGAAAAACTCTAAACCCACCCAGGTTTTGCACGAACATGGCCACCTTGCCTGCACTGCTGCTGGGAGAAAAGTTCTCCAACTTGCTTTGTGGGCAGAAACCTCCTTTAACCCACTAGGCCAGAGAGGTTGTGGGGGACCATGGTACTGTCCGTCTGTCTGTCCTTTCAGCACCCCATGGGGCTTGTCCTCAACAGAAACTTATATAACCATATCTAATGAACATACAGAGTAATCTGATCCTCCTGTCTGCCCCCTCAGTGCAGAGATTATGAGCTTTATTTAAAGCCCCCTCCTAGTGTGGGGCACTCAGGTCACGACGTTGCCCACCACACTCGCTATGGACGCCCCTCCCTTTTCTCTTTATATTTCTTAATGTTGCTAATTTCATTCACTTCCCCCGGGGCATGGTGGTCCAGACCTTTAATCCCAGCATTCGGGGATTAAAGAGTTTGAGAACAGCCAGGGCTACACGGAAAAATCCTGTCTCCTAAGTTTCTAACTCCCAACAGGTTAGAGAACTAAGAATCAGTGTCTGTCGGCCATGTTCCCTCTCCTGCTAAACCCAGAGATGAACAAACAACAGATTAGCTTTCCTTCATGTGTGGATGCCTTGAGTCTCTCCATATTGAGTCTAATGAGAGACTGAGCATCCACAGCTCCTATGTACATGTAGAAGGGAGGGGACATCTTCGAGTGGAGCCCTCAGCTTCCATCTTGTTTGAGACTGTTGACTATTTTGCTGTTGCACTGAGTAAGCCAGGCTAACCCGCCCACGGGTTTCCAGAATTCTCCTGATTCTTATCTCCCATCCCCCTCTAGAAGCGCTGGAATGATAGGTGCATGTCACCACATCTGGGTTCACATGGGTTCTAGGAACTTGAGCTCAGATCCTTAAATGCACATAGCGAGCGTTTTGCTTACTGATCCATCTTTCCAGGGCCCTCTTCGTTTTTGTTTTATTATATTTATCAGGTTTACTTAGTGGGTGTGTCATGTACACATACACTTACCAGCCATTAGCCGTAGGTGTAGAAATCAGAGCTGTTGGGAGTCTGTCCTCCTTTTTCTGTGTGGGATTTGAGGATGGAAATTAGGAGGTTAGGCTAAGTGCCTTAAGCTACTGCACTGTTACAGAATATTCCATCACACTGTGAATCCCTTGACACACACATTTAATTCCTCTGGCTGGACACACCCTTAGTCCACACCTTTAATCTCAAACAATGAAGGAAAAGTTAGTTTGTAGAAGGGAGCACCCACGTTTGAAAATGATGTCTAATTGAGGGGCAGACAAAGTGACGAATCAGAGAAAGATTTGACAGAATAGGATACGCCCAACTCTCACAAGGAGAGACAGGAAAGAGAAGCTACTTGAGGGAGCAATGCACAGGAGGGAGAGGGACCGTTCTACTAGGACAGTTGTATAGAGACAGGTTGAAGAGAGAACAAACTAAACACAGGTGGAGACAGATGGGCCAGAGAATGAGAAGGAACCAGAAAATTAGAACAGACTGCTAGAGTTAGTTAGAGCAGTTCAGTCAGAAGCTGCGGGAGAAGCCAGATTGAATCAGTTATCTTGGAGGAGAGTTTGAGCAAAACACAGCTGAGAGGAATCAGCCAGCCAAAGCTCAAAAAAGCACTAGAAAGGGTGAGCTTATTCAACAGTTAAGTCTCAGAGGCTGAAAACATTGTAGGCCTAGATAAGATTGCACAGAGGCTAGAAGCTTCTAGAACTAAGCCAAGGTTAGCAGACGGAGGCAATAAGCTTCCAAGATGACAATTACTACAGGAGAATCATCCTTGTTTCTCCTGCCTCTACTTTTGAATAATTTTCTCAGATATAAGGTGTATAGCTGAGAGTCTGAGAGATGTTCTTTTGTTTTTTTTAATAACTTGAAAAATGTGCCGCTAACTTCTGGTGTTCATGGTAAGACAGAACATGTCTTAGTTAGTCTTTCTATTGTTGTGAAGAAATACCATGACCACAGCAACTCTTATAAAGGAAAACACTTAACTGGGGCTGGCTTACGTATGGTTCAGAGGTTTAGTCCATTTTCCTTACGGGAGGAAGCATGGCAGCATACAGGCAACGGGGTGCTGGAGAAGCGGCTGAGAGTTCTAAATCTTGCTCGGAAGGCAGCAGAAGGAAACAGTGTTGCACTGGGCATAGCTAGAGCATATGAGACCTCAAAGCCCGCCCCCACAATGACACACTTCCTCCAACAAGGCCACACCTACTCTAACAAGGCCACACCTCCTTAAAGTGCCACTCCCTATATCCAAGCATTCAGACGCATGAGTCTGTGGAGGACCATACCTATTCAAACCAGCGTATCTTCTGTCATTCAACTGGTCCTCTACAGGCATGTGTTACTCTCTTGTCGCGCGCTATCGTCTCGCCAGCAAGAACACGCGCGGACACCAGGATCCTTCTGCAGCAAAGCGTTTATTACATCTTGAAGAGGAGAGAGCGAGCCCCAGAATGGCGCTGCTTATATACACCCTAATGTGGCGTGTCCATGCCTGATTGGTTGCTTACCCATGATCTCATAGGCACGCCCCGGAGTGGGCAAAGACCTGGCACGAAGGCACTCTTGCACATGCGCACACAGTTAACTTCCTGAAAGGAAGTCTGCTGGCGCGGCGAAGGCTGGCGCCATCTTGTAATGGCGGAGGCTATCCTGGCCTTCCACGTGGGGTGCAGTGGAAGCCAGGGCCATCTAGCGGTGGCGAATGTTATTGCGGCCCTCTACATCTCCCCCTATTTATTTATTTTATAACAAATTAATTATTTTATAACAAATCATGATCACCCTATCGCGTGCAATGAGGAAACCTCAGCGATGTGCAAGGGCTGATCAAAGGATCACTGAGTCTCTCTCATCCCAGTGCAATGGATCCACAGATCCATGGGGTGTAAGAGCAGAGAACTCAGATACCGAGAGAGTCTCTCTCCTCCCAGTGCAATGGATCCACAGATCCATGGGGTGCAGGAGCAGAGAACTCAGATACAGAGTAAATCCTGAGCAAGATAACCAAATTTCAGTGGAGGCCCTTTGTACAATGGCCACAAGTGCTTGAGTGAATAACGGCCTTGTCACATTACTGTTGAGATCTGAGTTTGCAAACCAACCATGGTATGAATACTGATCCACAGCATAGGGCTGCATCAAACAGAGCCACTCCCGATAAGTAGTGGGCACCTCATTTGGTCCTCCTCAGCTATTGCCACCAAGGGCCATGGTCAAGCCACTCCTATAATGAAATTTAGAATTTCCAATTGTTAGTAACTACTCCAGAAAGTTCACCCACTGTACTTGTCTAACAATAGATTGGGGGAGGATAACTCCAGACACTGCAGACACAATGCCTGCAGCAGTAATGGCTGCTACAATAGCAGCAAAAGTGTCAAGGTCTTTTCCAGGACAGTTCAGGATCAGTCATTCTTCTCTGGAACAACCAGCAGTCAATGGAACCATTTCTGAGATCTGTATAACCAGGACAGAGTTCTCCAGTCACTGTAGCTTTACACAGGTGGCTTTCTTGTGGAGCTATAGTCTGTAAAATGACAACACCAGTTACCAGTTAAGGCAGCAAGAGTCACCAGGGAAATGAAGGGGGCAGCAACGGCTGGAGTCCAGTCTTCTCCAGCAAGCAGCAGTGTACAGAGGGTCAGAGAGCAGGCCATAGTGGGACGGGACACACGCAGCGGTGACACTGACTGCAGCAACGGCAAAATCTCTGTGATGACAAAAAGTGAAGGGGGGATCTTCCGCCTTCCTTTCAGGGCAGAAGAATGACTCTAGGGACCCGAACCACGAGAGCTGAATCTTCATGTAACCAGGATCAGCAAGTTTCAGCAACCACCCAGGCAGCTGGCACACTCTTGTAGCATCCTGTAGAAAAAACACAAACATTCCCTCTTCCCCATATAAAATATCTGGACAGGAACATGTCACTAAGTGGATCTCTCTCACCTAGGCAGAAGTATGCCTAGTTGTAGGGTGCCATAAACTTTGGCATCCAAATTTTTAAAATTGAAATAAAAGGAGCATATTTTAGCATACAGGGATAACTCCCCCTTTTTACTTATTAAGATATAGTAAAGATATTATTTATTAAGGTAAGTCTTCGAGGATTAAATTGAGGACACTGAGCACTTGTATTTATAAATTGACTTGTATATCAAATTATTGTCTCTAGCATTATTGTATTGGATATATAAAGAATGAGATTTTTACACTAATTGTTCTTATGTAAGGCCTAATCTGTCTGGTATCTGTCCTCCCTTGTTAAGGAGCCCAGGCAATCCAGTTTAAGTTCTTAAATGGTCTATTAAGGAACAGTATTTAGTGCTCTTAATCACTAAGTCATCTCTCTAGCACCTCACAAACTTTATTTATCTAAACATAAGCATTGATTAGAAATGCCAAATCCTGTAAACAAGGTCCAGATTTAGCCTTATCTAGAAATCCCTGAGTTGGCAGGGGGTGAGGCTGGGCGTTGAATGTAAGCAACTGAGTCTTCCTCTTTTCATGAGGGTGTGTTATCAACTCCATTACCATTTTCTAAGAGCTGGGTCTATGGTTCTGTTTAGTTGTCTGAGCCAGAGCACTGAAAGGACAGTGAGTTGTCAGACATTCACACTGAAATCACTCACTGATTTTATGTAGAAAACCTGCCTCTAATAAAGCATTAAGTAAATGAAATCAATTGTAAACCACAAGCCACACATTGGCTATCAGTATGTGAATTGAAAGCTTGGTTTTTTAACATTTTAAAAACAGTGGCTATAGCACGTAATTTAATAATCTGTGTTGAAGCAATAGAAACTCAAGAGAATAAACAAGTGGTCCAATCATATATGTAGCATTTTCATTAGATGAACCACCTATAAATACAGTAAGCACATTTTCTATGGGTTACATTGAAAGATCCCCGAAGAGACCCTTACTCAAGTCTTGGGAAGTCACAGACCCCAGACACAGGGAGACACAGGGATGTAATATGCAAAGGTGAGGTTTATTACAGAGATCTATTATGGAGATCTCCAGGCCGACACTATGCCACGCAGGAGACAGAGGTGTTGACCCTGAGAGGCTGGGAGGAAGGGTATTTAAAGGAGAAACCACAACCCAAGGGGGGGGGGTGTCTTTGGAAAATCACAAGAAGCTTCCAGTCTCTCAAGATTGCTTAACTTTGTGTTCCTTTGGTTCCTAGGAGAAGCTTCCAGCTTCTCAAGGTTGTTCTCTTAAGATTCTAATTTAACTTTATGGTCAGCTAGTTCCTGGGAGAGGCTTTCTATAATCTTTAACAGGTCCGGAATCGCATTTCCAAGGGCCTTATCTTAAGTCCTTTCCTCTAGTTCCTGGGAGAGCAGGCTCTATTTTCAGGTAGAGGGCAGGTCTGGAATTGGAGGTATTTAGGGCTTCTTATGGGTGGGACAGCATTCCTAAACTTTTGACTTTTTGGCTGCATTTTTTATTCTTTCAGCATGCACAAATTTGTAGTAAATAAAAAAGCATGCAAAGAGTAAAATCAACTTTGCCTGAAAATTTGTATATGTGATAGGCCAAATATCAGTATTTTGTAATAACCAATTAACTGTTGTTTGGAATAAGATATGTTTCACCAGGTTTTTTTAAAATACTTCCATGACTCTAGCCTACAATTTTGTATTAACACAACTGAAGCTTTATCTCCAATGTGGATAACAAAGACCTAAGTCCTCTGGTAAGGTGAGGTACTTTGGCAATTAATATATCCTTAGAAGCTTAAAATTAGTTTCAAATATTCTTTTCTGGAGTAGTGTAACAGCTACTCCCCAAATATTAAAGCTCATTTTGAGAGCAAAAGTTTGTAGTAAAAATTTCCATACACACTGAAAGATTCAAAGTTCTAACTTCTTACATTGAAGAAGCAACAAAATTACATAATAAGGCTATTAGCCACTCTTTTGTAAAAATTTTTAATGATATCACTTCATGGGCTCTCTAAAATTATAAGCAAGCTCACAAAATAAAAACTCACAATCGCCAGGATGTAAACAAACTGCATAAAAACAATCCTCTAAATCTATCTTGAAATGGCAGTTGGAGTAAGCAAACTGGCTGTAATGCTCTCACAAGTTCTAAAACCTCATCAATCCTTCGTAACTCTTGTAATAATCATTACCTGTTTGATTTTTTTTTCTTTTAATTAAAATAAGTTTGAGTTAGTCAAAGTAACACTGGCAATCCTTAATCACAATCTTTAAGTTCTCTTTGTAACACCAGAGCACAATCACAAGGTCACCTGAGTTCTGAGTATGTGATTAGGCAGCTGTCCTTGGGGCAGTGGGATTAGCATTAAAATACAGATAGCTTCAGGGCAAACCACAACTGTGGAAAGCAAAACTCGACCTCCAACAAACTAGTACAAAGTTTGACTGCCAATTCCTATATATGAACGCAGGATGGTGTAGTCTCCAGTACCTCAACAAAGAGACATTGTCCTAAATTCTTTTAGAAGCCTGGTTTCTAGGATAAGAGTTCCATAAAAATATTATCTCAATTTAGACCGGTTTCCCTAGGTTGGCTCATGCCACATGTTGTCGAATGACTTCATCCAAATTACCAGCTTTATGTCAACCTTCTGTTACCAATATTATACCTTTTTAACCATATCCAATAACTTGAAAGCCAATAGTCCATAACCAAGGCAAGTAGAACATATTTATACATTTAAAAGCAATAAGAAACAAATTGAAGTGGCTACACCTATCTTTAATATTTAGACCAAACACCATTTTTACCTTTTTGCTATGATTTTAAGAGAAGCACCTTGTCACCTGTTGAGTCAAGTAATAAGTCAGGGATTTTTCTAAGAGAAACAGCCATCAGCTCCTGTACCAAAGAAGCTGAGGAGCTGCTGGTGTCTTTAGGATCGGCTCGTGCAGACTTCAGCCTCTGGGCAGCTTCTCCAGCTAACCTAGACTCCTGGCTGCAGGTACAGGGCTCTAAAGGCCTGATTGAAACTGGTTTTTTTTATTCATTTGTCCTTTTGAAACGAAGTTAAAACCAAATCAAGATGTGAACGATTGACAGATAAAGTTTTTACCATTTTTTCTTTTGAACATGAAACATAAAACATTTAAGCAACAAGAAACAAAAACCACAGACATAAACTGACATATAGGGACAGCTTGGTGCACCAAGGACAGACAATAGACAAAGAGGGAAAAAAACAGATGGTGTCAGCAGAGAGGTAGGATTTTCCCTTTCCCACCACTTTCACGGTGACTATCCACTCGAGTGGAGTTGATATGGGCGATGGATTGTATCAATTCCTGGACTAGTCCACCAACGTGTTGAAACCCAATTCCTGTAAGATACTGAGATATATTATCTGAGCAGAATGACTGACATTCGCCAATGGTATGGAAGTGAAACACAGCCCTGAATATTTTTACTCACAACCCAATTACATTAACTCCATCAAGCTGTGCATGGGCATTGAGATGTCCTTTTGTTTGATTCTCCTGAATAAATTTTCAGGCGGTCTGCCTCTATCAAGTCTGATCAGTATGACTCTGCAAATCTTATAGAGCCTGATCACACCTTTTACCAGCACAAAGACAAAATTTTTTCTCCCAAAATACTGTGTTCCTTTTATCTCCTTTTCTTTTCATTTTTTTTCTTTAGAGACCTTTTCTCCCTCCGACATACTTTCTTGTTGTTCTGTAAGGACCTCTGACCTGTCCTAACGGCTGTAATGGCTTCCCACACAAAGAAAAAAATAAACAAAATTACCAGCCTTGTCCACGAAGGATCCATAACTTTCGGTTTCTTCACAGTGGCTCTCCACCTAGGCCCATATCTTTCTTCTTCATAGCGAGCTGCCTCATCTTCTAAATCCTCTTCCTCAGAGGGGCTAAGCTTGTCTGTTTCTGAACTATCAAGCCCCAAAGCCTCTAACTCCTTTACCGGATAAAGGCTTTTCCTTTTCGGGGCTTTCTCCTCCTTTCCCCGTTCCTCTCCCGGGGCGTCCTTTCCCCTATCTCTCGCTTCCTCGGATCTAAAGTCCTTGGAAGGGCCTTTTTTCTTATGTGCACCTTTTCTCTTTGAGCTCTTTAATCTTTCATCCCCCCCTGTTTCTGACATGCTGTATCAAGACCAAACATGCCTCTCAGAGCTTACCTCTCGACCTGCAGTTCTGGACCCTCTCCATGAGCGGAGGCTCTCCTCGGGCGCCTTGGCGATGGTGTGGCATTTGTCCCGGTTTGGCACCAAATGTCACGCCATCGCCTCGCCAGCAAGAACACGCCGGACACCAGGATCCTTCTGCAGCAAAGCGTTTATTACATCTTGAAGAGGAGAGAGCGAGCCCCAGAATGGCGCTGCTTATATACACCCCTAATGTGGCGTGTCACGCCTGATTGGTTGCTTACCCATGATCTCATAGGCACGCCCCGGAGTGGGCAAAGACCTGGCACGAAGGCACTCTTGCACATGCGCACACAGTTAACTTCCTGAAAGGAAGTCTGCTGGCGCGGCGAAGGCTGGCGCCATCTTGTAATGGCGGAGGCTATCCTGGCCTTCCACGTGGGGTGCAGTGGAAGCCAGGGCCATCTAGCGGTGGCGAATGTTATTGCGGCCCTCTACACTCTCTGGCTGTTTTAAGATTATTTTTTATACCGTTAGGTTTTCAGTTGAATTACTCTGTATTTGGTTTGATTTGTTTCGGTTTAACCTATGACTTAACTTACTCTCAGGACTAGGTTTTATGTCTCTGGCCAAGTCCGGGAGATTGACAGACGACATTTGGGGACATTTGAGCCCCACCTTCTTCCCATTTTCCTCTGGAACTCTAAGGATACGACTGTCAGATAACCTCCCTGTGCAGATGAGTGCTCTCCCAGGCTGCCGGGGATCCTGCTTTTCTATTTATTTTCATTGTGTTTTTCTCCAGTTTTCGAATACATCCCACTGAGGTCTTTACATTCTTGGCTTCTGTCTCCTGCGGTCTCTGCTTTAGCGCTGAGTCTGTCCTGTCCAACAGGTTTTTTGTTTCAGCTGTGTTTCTCAGTCCAACAGTTTCCATATTTTTACAGCATCTGTTTCTTCGCTAAGGCCTTGGCCGAGGCTGGTTTTCATTTGTCTCAAGGGAGTCTGTCGAAGCATTCTTACGGTGACCCTTTAAAGCCATGTGAAATAATGTCAACACATTTCTCCTCGGTACTTGCACGTGTGGGTTGTTCTGGTTTTTTTGTTTGTTTTGTTTTCTCATTTAGGTTTGGATTCTCTGAGTTTTGAGAGGACCAGTGGTATTGTCTCCTGGACACCCTGGCTTTTCCACTCTGGGACTCTTGGTGGGATTTCAGTCTCCTGTCTTAGCGGAGACTCCTCTAGAATTCTCTCTCTAGAGTGTAGGCTGACTTCTGGCCTGCATCTGTGCACCAGGCTTCTGATACGGTTGTGTTTCCGGCCCCTGGGGTGTTGCTCACTCTACCACTTCCTCTGGCATTTCGAGGGCCCTCCCTCAGTCTCTGCTGTCGCTCTCTGGACAGACTGAAGTTGCATCTCGGTCCCAGCTGCTATAGCAAGGCCACCTTCTGCCATGGCAGATGGGAGGAAATGAAACCTTGGGCCTATATCCCCTGAGGCAATTAGACGCTAAGCCAGGCAACAGTGGGTTTGTTTTATGCTGTCCAAGAGATGACTGATCCGATGGTCAGTTACCCAGTTCTGGAGAGGAGGTCGGGCATTTGAAGATAAAGGAGGGCACCCTGTTGTGGAGTTTCCTAGGTGACTCGTTGCCTTCTCTTCCCCTATGTCTGTCAGGGGTTTCATACCTCTCTGTCATCCAGTCTGGGGTCCTCTGGAAGAGCAAAGGAGGACCCAGACATTGCAACCTTGTCTCACGTGGTGTTCTAGGCCCTCTCATTGTCCAGCCTTCTTCAGGGCTCAGTCTTAAATGATTGCCTAGAGAATGCTATCCAGACCATCCATTTGTTTCTTTTTGTTCTGCCAGGGAGACCCTGAACTGTGATCCTCCTGCCTCGGTATCCCAGATGCTCGGTGGGCTGGTTACTTTTAAATATGGACTTGCCACAAGAATTGTCTGAGAAGAGAATCTCAGTTGAGTTATTGCCCAGATGAAACTGGCCTTTGGGCCATGTCTAGCAGGAGGCAGACTTAGTCCTTAAGTGATGGGACGGGGCAGCCCACTGCGGGAAGAGTCCTTCCTTTAGGTAGATTATTCTGAGTTACCTAAGAAAGCTACCCAGGCAGGAGCCAGCAAGCAACACCGTCTATGGTTCCAGCCTCATTTATTTGGCTGTGAGGTGAGTTCCTTGGTCAGAGGGAAAAGTGTGGAATAGCAAGCCGGCCCGCCTTCGGGTACTATACCCTGCCTGGCTTGGGTCCTAGAACCCTGTCTATGGGTTGTGAGGAATGAAGAAAATATAGGCACATGGGCGTTCATACAGAAAAGGAGGGGGTGGGGCTCTGCCCTCTGATGACGTGACACCTACTGGGGCCACCACCCAGAAATGCTGTAGTCTGTCCTCCAGAGGAGACTGCTCAGACACGAGTTCAAGCCAATACAAAGTCCTTACTGGTCAGCCATCGACTGCAATGAATGTTCCAGACCCAAGTGTAGTCCGAACCTTTCTCCAGGTGAGCTTTCAGGCACAAAAACTGCGTCCTGAGTTGACACACCTCAGTTAGCATGAGCAGTGAGCCTGAAGCAGAACCACAGGAGCCAAAAAGCAAGGTCCAGTGCATTTAGGTGCTTTCCCAGAGCCATGGGCTTTGATGGACTAAGTCTTGGCTCTCATTTTAGCAGGTGTTGCTGCTTACCTGCTGGGCCTGCGTGGTACCACGTTGGTTGTGCTGATGTCTGCAGGCCTGCTAAGTCTAGAGACCTGTGACAGAACCTTATTAGGTACAGCATATGGGGTGGGGTTCAGTAGTCATGGAAGGAGATCTCTGTAAATGAGCAGCTACATCCTGAAGACAATTCCTTGCTACTCACGAACCTGATGTCCTCAGCCAGATAGATTAGTCCCCTAACTGGACTGTCCCTAGAGAAAGACGCTAGGATCTACCATGCAGACACGATGGGACCTTTAACTCTCGTTCTTAATGGCACTGGAGTGACAGAGCTTCATTGGGGTTTTAGTATACTGAGACACCCAGATTCCTACTAAATTTCTTTCAACTCTCCTCCCCTTTGCTCAATAAATATTATGATGGCTCTCACACTTGAACTTTTTTTTTTAAATAAAAATGTTTAAATGAGGTCGTAAATAACCTCACGGTGCACTACCAACTCCTCGGTGTGGGTTGCACAAAGGACCACACCAGCGAGGCTTTGTTTTCCTGAGTCTGAATCCTACTCCCCGAAGGACACCCCACTTCTGCGTTTGAGACGCGGTGGTGCATAAGGGAGTCATTACAAACGGGGCTTTGGTGGGGCAGCTTTGATTTGACACTTTTGAAATACGATCTGGGTCACGGTGGTGAATGATGCCGACCTCTTTTGGGGCAACAGCGTCTGGACTTGATTATCTTAAGCCAGGCTGTGGGCGCTGTTATCCACACTCGGCCGTGACGGGGCTGCTGTGGCAGATCTTGTGTCCTGAAGTGATTGTCAGAGTGTACGGTTCTAAATGTTAAGAAGTGTCTTCTTAGGTCTTGGCTTTGTCGTCAGCTACCCAGGTTCCGAACCTTTGGACTCCACCTTTTTTTTTTTTTTTTTTTTTTTTTTTGGTGGGGAAACTGGGCAGTTTATTGACAGGCATCAGAAGACTGCGCGGTCAGGTCCGTGGGCGGGACAGCACCCGAGTCCAGGCTCTGTGCTTCTCCTCGGGCCTTGTGGGCTCAAACTTCTCCTGCAGTTTCCTCCACACACTCTTATTCATCTCTTGAAACTCCTCCAAAGTGTCTGTGGACAGGATCTGTTTGTACTCTTCCACGGACAGGCCACTGAGGCTGGTGTCTCTGGGGCGAGGGTACTTGTGCTTGTAGTAGTTTGAATGCAGTCGTGCTAAGCTCTCGTACATCTGATCACAGGCCTCGGGTTCTGCAATCTGGGTGTTCTCTCCCTCCCAAAAGGCCTGTGCTACCCGCTGCCGCAGGTAAGCGCCCAAGTCCCGGCCCCGTTTGGTCTCGTCCACTGGCCATTCCTCACAGAGCTTAAGGAAACGCCGGTAGCGGAGAGCGGCCATCTTGGGCCCTGCTTTGGACTCCACCTTTTTTACCTTGCTTCTACTGGGGTGGCCTTCCTGCCACACAGATAATACCTCTAGCATCTTGTTCAGTCTTCTCCCTGAGAACAAATGACACCGAACAGATTATTCAATAAAAAAAAAAATGTATCCAGTGAACGAAAATGTATCCAGTGGAGAATAATCCGCTGCCACTGTAGGCTTCCCTGACACCTACACATCTATGGCTAGGGACCTCCCTCTTCCGGTGGTGGAGAGATTCACACAGCGTCTTTCCATCCATCCATCCCCAACTGCAGTCAAACAAGAGGGTGTAAAGCTAGCCCATCCACAAGGTCTAGCCTTGTGTACATCCACAAGGTCCAGCCTCGTGTACGTACTGTTTTCTGACTGCAAAACGTTCTCTCATGAAATATTTCTTCAGAAATAATCTCTTAGGGCTGCTTCTCAATGTCTGAGCTTGGGTTTTGATTGCTGTGAAGAGACATCACAACCAAGGCAACTCTTATAAAGGAAAACATTTAATTGGGGCCAGCTTACAGTTTTAGAAGTTCGGTTTAATTATCATCATGGCGGAAGTATGGCATCATGCAGACATGGTGCGGGAAGGACCGAGAGTTCTGCATCTTGATCCAAAAGCAGCCAGGAGGAGACCGCTGTGTTTCATACTAAGTATAACTTGATCACATATATGAGACCTCAAAGCCTACACAGTGGTAGTGTTCCTTCAACAAGGCCACGCCTACACCAATAGGACACGCCCACCCTAAGGCCACGCCTGCTTCAACAAGGCCACACCTCCTAATAATGCTACTCCCTGTGGGCCAAGCATTCTAACACACTAGTCTATGGGGGCCAAACCTATTCAAACCACCACTCTCGACGACCACGTAGAAATAAAATTCCAGGCATATTAGTATTTCAGAGACAGCTGGAGAGTTTGCACAGGGCTTTCCTATTTGTAAAGAACGCTGCGAAAACTGTCAAGGGAGGGAGTCGGGACAGGAACTTGTGAACATTCTCATCCATGTGGGACAAGGGGACCGAGCAGAATCCTCTGCACTCCCAGATTTACCTTAAAGTCACCAATGGGTATTTTATAGAGAGTTCATATCCATAGGGGGATGTCTCAAACTGTCAAATAAATCGCATCTCATTTAAACCCCACAAAACTCCATTGAAGGTAGGGAAACAGTCAAAGAAAGGTCTATGCCTTGGCTTGAGCTTCCTCATAAGCAGAATCAAGAATAAGAATTTTGTAGAAAATCAAACTGGGAAACTCCTTTGGGGGGAACCAGAAGGGAGGCTCACCTAGAGAGCCTGGCTAGGCTCCAGGGTGGGCAACTGGAGCCCAGTCCTGTAGAGAATTTATCTTCACAGCTCTTCCTAAAACAGTCTCCTCGAGGACTGGAGATGACTCATCCGAGGACCTGGGTTCAATTCCCAGCACCCACACATCGGCTCACATCTGTAACTCCAGTTCCCAGGGTCCTGACACCTTCACACAGACATACATGTGGGTAAAACACCAATGCACATTAAATAAAAATATTAATTAAATATCAACAATAAATTTTATATATTTATAATATTAATATAAATATTGTATGGTGTGTTATATTATTATTTATAAATAATAACTATAAATAAAAAATTTTGATGTCTCCATAGGAGTGCACTGGGTATACTCTAGCACCCACTTCAGGCAGCTCACAGATACCTACAGCTTTTTTAGGCTCTGATGTCCTCTTCTCACCTCTGTGAGCATCAAAACACACACGTGGTGGCAAAGGCACAGAGAGGCACATAAATAAAAATAAAAGCAAATCTTTGAATTATTTCATTAATTAAAGTAAATTAAAGCCGTCCGTGGGCAGGGGGTGCAGCGCAGTGGCGGGGAGCTTGCTTGGCATGTTACAAAGCCCTGGGTTCGACTCCTAGTGCTACACAGTCATATAAATAAACCAGTAAGTTAGGAGCGCTCGAGGCTTTTGGTTTGTTACTTTGTTTTGTCTTCTCCCTGTAACACGAGGGCTAGAAGTTAAGGTCTTGAGAATGCTAGGCAGGTGTTCCCCCACTGAGCTACCCCTGGCCCTTGCCCTCAGTATTATTTTTAAAGAACCTGCTTTAAGTGAATGACACAGGCTGCCTGTCAAGGGTTAACTATTAGGGCGGAGGGGGGCGGGTTGTTAATGGTTAGAGGAAGCTTACTCTGCAGAGCATTGGAGCCCTGCTCCAGCCAGGCCGCTAAGCTGTTCAAGTGAAGTCAGCTTTAGGCAGTCTCCAGGAAGTGCCTTCTCAGAGAACACCTTTTGGCCCGTTGGCAAATTGACAGAACAGTTAACCACAACAAGAGATGGGGCCTGGTCACAGGGAGTTCTTTACCAGCATGTGTGGAGAGAAGGAAAGAGCATGCGCTGAGCGAAGCCCTTTCTACCATAAGAGGACCATTGGAACGTAACTAGGAACTCAAAGGCCGGAAAGCCTGAAGTTTGAGTGTACAAGGACAGAAGACAGGCTAGCTCTCCAAAAGACACCCGCGGTTCCTTTGCCAGGTGCCCACAGACTGGCAGTTGCCCACGTTCTTGTGGGTGGTTTCTTGACTCAGTCAAAGTGCCCGTATACTCTGGGAAAACGGTCATGGACACACCCATAAGCAGTTTTATCAGCTGCCTGGACATCTCTTAGCCTAGTCATCATGCTTCCCAGAAGGGAGCAAGGAACTCTTTTGAAGGTTATGAGTGGTGACCACCCACTTATATTCGTAGAGACAGGTTTTTCCCCGCAAGGAAGGTTAATTTGAAGTAGCCCGGTAATATTACTCGCCTAGCATACAAAAACACCCTGAGTTCAATTTCCAGGACCACAAACAAAAGAAGTGGAAGATTAAAATTTAATCTTAAATTTTCTCTCCCCAGCGTGGTAGACACAGACCCAGTTTCCCCGTTGGTTTTATTGTCAGCTTGGCACAAGGTACAGTTTTCTAGGAAAATGAAGCTCAGTTGAGAAAATGCCTCCATCCAGATGGCCGGTAGGCGAGTCTGTTAGGTATTTTCTTGATTAATGATTGAAGGGGAAGGCCCCGCCCACTGAGTGCAAGCCCCACCTAGGGCAGGTGGTACTGAGTTTGTATACAGAGGCGGGATGAGCAAACCGGAGACTAAGCCAGTAAGCAGTGTCCCCCAAAACCTCAGCTCTGTTCCTGCCCTGACTTCCTTCAGTGACAGTGTGACCTCAGAATTGTAAGAGGAAACAGCCTTTTTCCTCTCAAGAGTCATATTTGATCGTGGTGATTTATTAGTACAAGAGAAACACTCAGACAGGGTTTTGTTGTTTTATCTTGTTTTTGTTTTCCCAGTAGTCCTGCATTGCAAGGCTTCATTGGGTGTATTTTCCTTCAGTGGGCTGTCAGTGGGTGGCAGGTCTCAGCCCCCACCTTCCCTGCTCACCCCCCACAGGGCAGGATCACCAACACCCTTAATCTGCAGTACAAAACACTTGAACAACATTCTCCTTAGATGAGTGCTTTGAAGTTCATTATTTTCTAATCACAGTTCTTGGCAGGGAGCCTGTGTCATTCATTTAAACACCCTCCCTGCCTTGCTCTCCAAACCCCGCCTTTGCAGGAGACACCCTGGTTACTTTGTTGCATCTGTTCTCCAAGAGTAGCCATTTAGAGACTTGAGCCTGTGCCTGCTTTCTTCCGAGATCATCGGAAGTCTCTGGATGGCAGTGGGTCCACAGGGCTGATATTCTGGAGTGATATAGGTATTTTGGAGCATGGAATCAAAGGTAGGGGCTGGCTGGCCTGGGTCTGAAGGTTCTTAGTCTGGCAAACATCACAGGTAATATTAATTGGAAACTAGAATCTGTGAGGTCCTAGAATCAGACAGGAGTGGTGGCAGTTCGTGTATGTATGTGTGGGGGGGCGGGGGGACTGATAAGATCTACTATAGTCTCCTACCCTGTCTCCTGAAAGGGGACTTTGCTCCACCCTTGTCAGTCTCCAAGAAACTTCAAGAACAAATAACTCATGGCCACCATGTTCACTGCATCTCAACCAGTAATGAGGCTGAAGTCTTTATCCCTTTAACTATCAATGCTTCGAAGGCTTGCTTTTTTAGGAAGAAATTTATGTAGGTATTGTGTGTATTTGTAGATTTATGTAGGCACAGAGGACAACTTGAGGGACTCAGTTCTCTCCTTCCCTCATGGCTTACTTCAATCAGAAGCATTTTCTGAGAGCTCAAGTGATAGCCCAGTCATTAAGAGCACTGGCTGTTCTTGCAGAATCCCGGGGTTCCCAGTACCCACACAGTGGCTCACAATTGTCTGTAACTCCGATTCCATGGGGTCTGATGACCCCTTCTGTCCTTTACAGTAAGTAGGCACAAATGAGGTGCACATACATGTATGTATTAAAAACCACTGACTGTGTCTCCTTTTTTGTTCTTTTTTGAAACAGAGTTTGTCTGTGTAGCCCTGGCTATCCTGGAACTCGCTCTGTAGACCAGGCTGGCCTCAAAACCAGAGATCTGCCTGCCTCTGCCTCTGGAGAGCTAGGATTAAAGGCTTATGTCACCAACACCTGGCTAAAAGGGTATCTTTAAAAAAATAGTTGTATAGGCGTTTTCTGAATTAAATCTATTTTGGTTAAAGCTTCATTCAGAGTTTTAACGAAATATAGTGAACAAACACCGCTTTAATAGGGAGCTAATAGTCCTGCACAGTTACGCCTAGGTAGGGAGACAAGAATTGGTTAATCTAATCCAGTACTTGGCCCACGACATGGGAGAGTTTGTTTAAGCAATTCTGTTTCTCAGCGCCAAAAAACATAAGTAAATTAAAATTCCTTACTGTATTGGGCAAATTTTAACAGATCCCAATTTCCTGTTGGTACTGTTTTCCAGAGGAGAACTAAAAATAAAATCTGTATATTTTACAAGCTATCAAAATAATTTACCTAACACCATCCCAGTGTAAAAACACATGTGAACGAGTGCCCAGGGGGGAAGCCGCTGTGCCAGGAGTAGAAACCACATCGGGTCTCCCCAGCAAAGCAAAAGATTTTCACCCTGTGCAAGCAGAGCTTAGGGCCACCTTATAAACTATTTAAGATAGTAAAATTTTTTTTGCTTAGAATTTTTTATAGTAAGTCAGCATTTTGTAGTTTCTCCCCAGCATTATGAGAACATCTCTCTGCCCTTGCTTATCAAATTTCAGCCATAACTGAAAGACTTTATTTTAAGAAAAATATACAGCAAAACAGAACTTGAAGTTGGTGGGTTTGGAGACTATGGAAAAACATAATCACCAGAAAAGCTGCACAAACATTGATGGCTTTTTGCTAGATAGAGGAAAGTGAGTGGTAGGCCCTTAACCTCACCCACCTTTCCTGATTCAGAGAAACTTGATCCTATTAAAGCTGGGCCCAGGAACCCCATTTTCCAATTTCTTCCTTCTTGGAGTTTAGAAAGGTTTATCTTATCCCTCAGGCTTCCAAGACACAGAAGATAGTATGGAGAATGGAAAAACATTATATATTAGTTCCAGTGCCTTCCCTCAATGCATGTAGAACTGTCAACCCATCTTTTAGTATTCGTTGATTCCAAAGAGATGAACCCCATGGAACTGGGGCAGCTTAGGCAGCAGTCCGCTGAGCAGTGAGGCAGTGTTGATGAGGAAATGAGCAGCATCATGCTTGGTGTGGAAGCTGACCAGTAAGTAGCATACAATAGAACTGCTGAGGAACTTTCGTGAGGAGGTAAACTGTAGTCCATAGTCCATCTGTTCCCAGTGTGTCAAAAGCTGAGCCTGTCCTTGGTCAGGGGTCTCAAAGGGCGTCCCTTTGACCGTATGTAGGAAGCTCTACATTGCCTGCCTGCTTCAAGAGCCTGTCCAGCTTGGGGCATGGCGCGGGCTCTTACACCCGTGGTCTCCAGGAAGTTGCCTTGAGATAGTGTTTTAAGGTGGGAGGCTGGGGAGAGGCTAAGGATCTGTCAGTGAAATGCTTCAAATGCAACCTCGAGGATCCGAGTTCGGATCCCCAGCACCCAGGTTAAATGCTGACCGAACTGCAGAGGGAAAACTACAGAGGTGCAGCCCTAACAGGAACATGCGTGCCATGGGGGAAGGAGATATTATTAACATAAATGTAAATAGTAAATTTACCTGGCAGCTGTATTTCTTTGCCCTTGCTAGCCCCTGATAACCACACAGAGAAACCAAGATTTATTTCAGGCTGCACCTCAGTAGCTGGGTAAATGATTATATCAACCCCTAAGTTAATCTGGCTACCTCCCAGCCATGATCCCAATACTTGTATATTATTATTGATCTGACTCTTTGGGCTTCAAATGTTTCTTTCTCATGGTGTCTTCTCGGACCCTCTCCTAATGAATATCTCTCTCTCTCTCTCTGTCTCTGTGTGTGTATGTGTAAGTCTGTCTGTCTCACTCTTTCTGTGTGTATGTCTGTCTCTGCCTCTCTGTCTCTCTCAGTCTCTCTGTCTCTCTCTCTCTCTTTCTGTCTCTGTCTCTGTCTCTCTCCCCTCCTCCTAGCTGGAGGAAGCTCCTGCCTTAGTCTGTCTTCTGCCCAGCCATTGAGTGATCAGCATTTATTGACAAGGCCGAGAATAAATGGTAAGAATTGGTTCACACAAACTTGCGACAGGAGATTCTGGTATAAGCCTGCTGTTTCAGGATTGAAGCAATTCCTGAGGGCAGAGATAGCAGCATTTGAATAACACAAGGACAAGCTTTATTCACACAGTGCACAGAACCAGGATGCCTATGGGAGGGCGAACATGATGAAAATTTACTGTGTGAAATTTTCAATAACAAAAACAAATTTTTAAAGAGTTTTTTTAAAGGCAAGTGTTGGTGGCCCACACCTTTAATCCCAGCAGTTGAAAGGCAGATAGGCAGATAGGTGAGTCTGTGAGTTCAAAGCCAGGCTGATCCACAGAGTCCAAGGACAGCCAGGGCTACACAAAGGAACCCTATCTTAAGTAAACATACAATTAAACAAAACCCAAACAAACATAAACAATTAAACAAAACCCAAGAATAAAACAAAACAAAAAACCTTTTGGGTATAATAACGTAGACCTGAGACAGAAACAGAAAGATCCCTGGGGCTCATGGCCAAACTATCAGCCTCAGGTTCTAATTAGAAACTCTGTTTCAAAAAACCAAGGTGAACGGCTACCGCGGATTGTCACTGACCTCCACGTCCACACGAGTAGCGCAACAAACAAACACCACTAAGTTAAGCAGGTGTTGTATTAGCAATGGGGTAAATCCAGCGACTTTTCTGTGGAATACCCACTGGCTGGCAGAAGATGGGGGGAAAGGTGCTTGAGAGGACGTAGCTGAATCACAGGGCCACACTTCAGAAGAGCAGTGAGCTCCAGTCCTGAGAATCAGCCAGAGCCAAGCAGAGTCATGAATGGGTAGGAACACGAACCCGAGACCAGTGGGTTCATGCAGACGTACGGTAGCAGCTGGATGAATGGATGGATAAATAAACAGGGAAGCAAACCAACCCCATTAATACAAGAAGAACCAAGCTGAGAGGAGAAAGTCACCATTAGGCACCTGTGGTGGTTTGAATGTTCTTGGCCCAGAGAGAGTGGTACTGTTAGGAGGTGTGGTCTTATTGGAGGAAGTGCGCCACTGTGGGGGTGGGCTTTGGAGGTCTCAGGCTCCACCCACTGTGAAAGAGTGCGTCCTCCTAGCTGACTGAGGATACCGGTCTTCTCCTGGCTGCCTTTGAATAAAGATGTAGAGCTCTCAGCTCCTCCTGCACCATACCTACCTGGATACTGCCATGTTCCTGCCTTGATGATAATGGACTGTACCTCTACCTGTCAGCCAGCCCCAATTAAATGCTGTCCTTTATAAGAGTTGCCTTGATCATGGCGTGTCTTCACAGCAATGGAAAACCCTAACGAAGGCAGGACCTGAGGCAGCGATGACTCCTGAGTGGAGAATAATATCTGGAAGAAACAGGATGCATGTGTTTTACAACATATGTCTCCTTGACGCTGACACCGTACAGAGGAAAGCTGCAGGGGCCACAGGACCAAGACAGGACCAAGAAATGAGATATCTGTAGAACATTGAGCCTGCTGGGCATACCATGCTGAGGGCAGAGTGGTATTAAATGTTCTTTGCTGAACCCCAACGTAATCGAAGAAACCATGAGAGGAGTGCGGAAGAACCGACCAGTGCACTTGGACTGTGCACCGAGGTCACAGCTAGGGGGACAGATGAGGAAGAACAGAGGACCTGCCTCACACTAATGCTGACGGAGGGGCTAGGAGAACACGAGGGGACTCTGGACAGACAGCAGGGAAAGTGGCGAAGCTCTAGGTCTGTGGCTCATTAACAGCACGTCATTGATGCCGAGGCTTGAGTTCAGGGCTCTGTTATACAAGGTGCCAGCACTGAGGATATTGGGACTCTCTGTTCTGTTCATAACCTTCTCGTTGGTCTAACAGTCCAGGGCAGTGTCCTGGTGTGGTGTGGTGTGTGTGTGTGTGTGTGTGTGTGTGTGTGTGTGTGTGTGTGTGTGTGTGCATGTCTGTGTAGGACTCATGCTCCTGTGTAGGCAGGTATACACAGAAGTCAGAGGACAACCTCAGCTGTCATTCCTCAGCCCCCATTCACTTGGATGTTCAGATAGGGTCTCCAATTGGCCTCGATCTTGCCAAGTAGGCTAGGCTGCCTGAAGCGCTGTCCTGACAGAGCCATCTCCCCAGCTCCCGATCGAACATCATTTCAAAGTAAGAAAACAGAAAAGTGAGGTGGTGTGGTAGGGCATCCACTTAGTATCCATGAAGTCTGGACCCCAGCACCCTACATGTACATACAGAGACAAAGCAACAGCTGCGGAAGCCGTGTCCTTCCCCTGCCCCGGAGCTTCAGGTCGAAGCACCAAGCAGATGTGACCATTTCCTATCACTTTTCCGTGATCTGGGCTGCTTCTCCTCAGGGGAGCCATGGCAGCCCCAAGAGAGCTGAGGTGGGACTTTATTTGTTCTGGAAAGCACAAGGAGACGTGGGCTGCCGATAATAGGAGTTATCTGAGCCTCAGCGCTAGCCAAGAGCTGGCCTTGGTTTAAGCAGAAACTGTAGACATGTTTGGGCAAGGTTGTTGAGCTGGGTTGGAGGGAGCTAAGGAAATGCTAGCCCTAATCTTGCCATGTTGGAGTTCCCAGTGAGGGAACTTGGGGAAGAGTGATGCAGGAATGCTTCACTTCCCAGAGGAACCCCCAGCAAGGGACTCCATTATCATGGGTCCCCTGCCCAAGGGTCCCACCAACCACAGAGGACTAACTTGGATCTAGGATAGGATAGGAGACTGGAGGTAACACCCACCTAGATGGTCACATAACCTTCTAAGGACCCATTCACGTTTCTCCAACTTTATTCATTCTCCTCCCCATTGCTTCCCTCTCCCTCCCCTGTGAGGGCATAGAAGCTTCCAGATCCATCTAGGCTTTGGGCTACCCGCTTTGTTTACACCTGCTCCCCCATGTTCATAATAACTTTGTGAATCCCCCCTCTCGTTAGTCTGTCTACCATTTACTCACAGTCCCAGCGCTGGAACCGTCACAACGAAGAGGAAAACTCTCCCTGCAGGGTCACGTGTAAACGATGTGTCATGTGTCGTCACAATGTTCACACGCTCCTTGTTGAAGCGGCCAAACACTGAACACACTGACCAATCAGATAAATACTGAGCTAGGCATGGTCACCCACAAGCCGTGATCAGCATTCAGGAGGATCAGAAACTTAAAGTCATCCTTGGCTACAGAGTGAGTTGAGGATAGCCTGGGCTACTTGAGATCCAGTTTGTAGAGTGTCGGGGATAGAATCCTGGGCCTGGGAGTATTCGAGGCTCTACAATCTGAGCTACCTCCCCAGGTCTCCACATCTTCTATTTTCCTTCCTCTTTCCCTAGCTCTTACGGAATCCACACAAGCACATCTGAGGATGTTGGGAGAATATGCATTAATTCATAACTCACTAAGAATTTCCAGCACAACGTGTAACCTCCACATACATGCGTAGGAGTGGGATGCCATAGGCTTCTCGCAAACCATACGATACATGCTTACCCTTTCCTTGTTCAGGGGAAGGAGGGCAGAAACTCTGCACCTTGGGCGAGGGCTGGAACACACTGGTCAGCATATGCCGCCTTTGCGTAAGGACCATTTGGAGCCCAAGGCAGCTCTGGAGGAGCAGGTACAGGAGGGAAACTCCTTTAGCCGTAGTGGAGGGTGCACTGTTCATCCTTTGGGGTTGAGAAGATGGCTCATTAGTTAAGAGCGCTCGATACTCTTATAGAGGAGGAGAGTTCAATTTTCACCACCCATACCCAGCAGCTCACAGTCCCTTGTAATTAGGGCACCACACCCAGGTGCACACATGCTCCCAGGGAGACACATCCGTCTGAATAAAAATAAACCCTTTTAAGATGGTTATGACGGTACATTTAAGATGAGGTATGCTGTACACCAACAGAAGCTGTGTGTTATAAATCTTACTATGTGGTCTTGGCTAGACCAGAACTTAATATGTAGATCAGGCTGGCCAGGCAGACCTTGAATTCATCCTCCTGCCTTTGCCTTCCACTGTAGGCTGTGTTTGTTTTCTGAGATGGGAATCTTATCAGGTAGCCCAGGCTGGACTCAAACCCCTAATCCTTTAGTCTCTAACATCCCCAGTGCTGGGATGACCTGTGCGCCACCACAGCCAGCAGAGTATGTGTGGTATGTGCACACGTATAGATCCATATGTGTGTGAGTGTGTGCACACATGTGTGCATACACATAATAGAGGTCAGAGATTGACATGCGTGTTTTCCTTTACCTCTCTTCACGATATGTTGGCATAGGTTCTCATTGAACCTGGACTTCAATAACTCAGCCCGGGTCTTTGTCCCCTGAGGGTTAGGCTTGTAGATGGCTGCCTGCTTGGCATCTATATAGGTCCTGGGGAATATAAATTCTGGTCCTCGGGATTGCTCAGCCCCCACTTTATCCACCTAGAGTCCCCAAAATTAAAAAAAAAAAAAAAAGAGCCAGCCAAGCATGGTGGCACATGATTTAAAACTAGCACTCGAGAGCTGGAAATGCATCTTAATGGAAGAGTGCTTGCCTTGGCTTCAGTTCAAACCCTAGCATTGCCAGGAAAAACAGCAACAACAACAAACATTAAAAATCCACAGGGTAGGGGTTGGGGATTTAGCTCAGAGGTAGAGCGCTTGCCTAGCAAGCGCAAGGCCCTGGGTTCGGTCCCCAGCTCCGGAAAAAAAAAAAAAATCCTCAGGGTGGTGGTGGTGCACACTTTTGAACCTAGCACTCAGGAGGCAGGGGAGGTAGATCTCCGAGTTCAAGGCTAATCTGCTCTACTGAGCAAGCCCAGGATAGCCAGGGCTACACAGAGAAACCCTGTCTCAATTAATTAATTAATTAATTAATTAATCAAAGAAAATAAAACCAGCACTCAAGAGGCAGAGGCAGGCAGATCTCTGCGAGTTCGGCTAACCTGAAGGGGAAAAAAGAGGAAGAGGAGGATGAGGAGAGGAAAGAGAAGAAGGGAGGAGGGGGTAGAGGAGGAGGGAAAGGAAGAGGAGGAAGGAGGAGGAGAGGAGGAGGAGGAGAAAGGGAGGAGGAGGAGAAGCAGCAGCAGCATGTATGATTTAAGAGTGTGGCCATAAAACCATCATTCTAGCTTTGCCCTGTCAGCATTAGTCTCCGGCCAAGCCAAATGGAACCACGTCACCAGGAAGCATTTGCACATTAGAGCAGAGACTCATCTCAGAGGCTTCCTTTCCAAGCTCCCACTCTAAGGACCACTGTGTCTGGATGACCTAAGCTGGCACGACCAATCTTTGCCCACTCCCACCCTCCACCAGCCTCATGCAACCAGAGATCGCTACACACGTGATCCCAAATCATAAAAACACCTAGATTATTATAAGGATTTGGGTTTTTGTTTACTTTTGTTTTCAGTGGTGGTGGTGGGTTCTTTTTGTTGTTGACGTTTGTTTGTTGGTTTCCTTGTTACTCAAGTATGTGATTCTCCAACTTGAAGTTGGCAGCATCGCATCCCAATGTCAAAAAGTCAACATTCGTGTTGGGTCTAAAGTCAGATCAGTCCTACTTGCTTCAGGACGGAATCAATGGACGAGCAGACTGACTCCCAACAGCAAGACAGCGAAAAGCTCAACGAGACTCTTCACAACACAGCGGCTGGAGGTAGATGGTGGCCGCCGGGAGAGAATTCATGGTTTCCCTTCTTCTCGGTCTCCAGTCTCTTCTCCCTCAGCTGCCTGCTGGGAAGGCATAGCTGGGCGGGGAAGGCAGAAAGAAGCCGAGCCTGCAGGTGCTTACATTTCCTGCCTGAGCACCCATCTTTCTTCCCTAGACGCGGAGGGCTCCCTCCAGATGGAAACTGAACCCGTGACCTCCCCACATAAAGACATCGGTGACACCCACAGCACCATCTGGGGCTCATAAAATTGCGCTCTGTCTTTTCTTGGCTCCGCCCCCAACTCCCACCCCCACCCCCCACTCCCCGCCGCCGCCGCACCCCCCACCCCCCCTGTTCAAAAGCTGCAGGGCCACATTCAGGACTACTCTGGTTTACCCGTGGAGTTTAATTCAGAACACATTTCCACACAGAGAGGCAGAACAAAGCACAATAGTTCTGGAGTTCAATTTACATTCTCAGTCAGTGAAACAAAATGGAAATAAAAACCAGTTGTGAGAGAGTCACTTATAACCACTCCGCAGCTCCGAAAGTGCCTTTCCTAGTCATGGAAGAAAAGACGGCTTTTTTAAAGCCACCAGAGAAAATCTGAAGTGACCAAAAAAGGAGAGGTGAGGGATTTTTTTTTTCCCCTCCTCGAATTTGTTTTAAAGTGGAGATGACAGTGTGTGAGCGCGAGCGAGCACCCTCAATCTGGCAGACACAAGGCTGTCTCACTATTTCCTGATGGATCTTTCCCTTCTGTTCTTAGCCTGGTTCAGCACTGCCAGGCACCAGCCACTCCGTGTGGTCCTGGGAAGTTTCCACACAAGCAACTCAAGTTTTCTTAACCAGGCTTCCTAGATGACTGCCGAGCTTGGGTAACGTGCCAGCACCGAGATTTCCAGGTACCTATCTGCTGTCATAAGTAATGCCTGGCTTATTCTCGGGGTGGGGGTGGGGGTTGGGGGGTGGGGAGGGCGGTGGGGGAGTGGGGAGGGCGGTGGGGGGAATCCCAAGTATTAACAGATGGATACATCTCCAGGCATCCTGTCAGCTACCCAGTTTAAAAGCTCCGTGCTGGAGTGTGTTGCGCTCACATGATTAGAAGGGTTTTAAGATGCTGGTGATGAAGGGCTCCCCTGTTCATGTTATCTAGACCCCACAGAAATGGCCGCGGGAGCCCAGAAAGAGGTTCAACTGCAAGTTACTTGTACATTCTCTCATACCAGCAGTTACGTGAACGCTTGCTGTTCCATGGGTGCCCAGTTGCAGCCATTCCGTGTATCCCCTTCCTCTTCTAACTGCTGAGTCAAAACCCTGAAACATCTGAGACCCCAGACAAGTTTCCTTGTGCCCACAGAGAATGTTGGGTTTTTGTTTGTTTCTGGAGAGTCTCTCCCACAACGTGTGGCTGTGTTTTGGAGAACGTTTCTACTGTTATACACTTCCTGAGGGCATGCAGACTCACATGCTGGTTTTTGTAAGTGAGGTTTTTAGCCTCATGCGTGGTGTGGCGCTGCGTAAACCTGCGGCTTGTTAAGTATTTACAGAAGAACATTAATGCTATAATCCAGAGTAAATATGGGGACTTTAGATTTATTTTCGGGATTTTTTTCAAATGCATTTTAATGCCTGTGCGTGATGTATGTATTTGTGTATGCATACATGCATGTGTATGCTTGTATGTGGGTTTGTGCATGTGTTTATAGATGCCTGATAAAACCAGAATAGGGTGTCAGATCCCCTGGAGCTGGAGTTACAGGCAGTTTTGAACAGCCTGACATGGATCCTGGGATTTGAACTCGGGGCCACTGGAAGAGCAGCAGCACATGGTTTTAAGTGCTGAGCCGTCTCCCCAGCCCCTATTGTTCGGTGTTTACACTTTTTAAAAAGAAAAGCATTTGAAGATGCTTGCTCAGGAAATCTGCTCAGACGTACATTTGGACGCTGTCGTCTGAACTAGTTAAGAACAAGATCTGTTAGCCTCTCCAGTCCCCGGTTCCTCACCTCTCACTTCCTGGTTGGTTTCCCCAGCTTCCATCACCTTTAGTTTGCGGTGCTTCCGTTTAGACCTCACTACTCCAAGGAAGGTTCTGTGGGAGAAAGGAAGGTGCTGACCTGCTCCTGCAGCTTCTTCTGGAAGCTACTAAGGCCAGAAGCCCCGCACACGAATCTGACATTGTTACCAGCCAGGGTGTAGGATCACGAGAGACCTGTTTTATGAGAACATCGTGGTGTAGAATCGATATGGTATAAAAGGCCAACTGCTCCCTCCAGATAAACGGGTGGGCCATGTATACAAACACTTCCAGTTCAACACGAAGCAACAGATGCCCTGTGAGCCCTGTGCCAGCCGGAAGGGAAAGACTCAGCCGGGTGAAGCCGGAGAACAGACAAGGAAAAAGTTACTTTGTAAAGATTTATCCGAAAGTCAAAATTTCCTTAAAAATAAACAAACCTATTGGTAGTACTCTCGTGTTCTCAGATCTAAGTCTTTTCTGTTAAAAGGACTTTGTACATATTCTTCTGTGCCATTATAAAATGTTTCCTAACACTTCACCCTTTGAAGAAATAAGACACAGCCTCCCCTGGTATCCACGGGGCATTGGCAATGGCGTCAGAAACCCCCTAGAGAAAACCAAAGGCCGTGAGCGCTCAGTCACAGAGCCCATACGCCGTCCTCTGTCTAAACAGCCATCCAGAGGATGACAAGATGCAGTGTGCACCAGCGGAACCCACTCAGGGCACAGACAAGGAGCACAACGGAGAGTCCACACTCACACTGTGCTGGGTGGCGGCTGAGGCTACAGCACCGTGGTGCTTGCGGCTCTCGGAGTTCAGCTTTGCCTTCCGAACGTTTTAGAATCGTTTTCAGATATGTTTCTCCAACCAACTGTACTCGAATCCATGGGTAAAGAATCTGTGGATACAGAAGGAGGATTGTGCCTCACGTCTGTAACTGTGGCACCTTTATCGCGCTCACAAAATGTGATAATTTTCACATGTACTCCGACCCCTCCTTCCAGTCAGTGTTTAGGCTTTCCTATTTATTCTTTGTTTCTTTAAAAAACCAGGATCCACGAGCCTGAGTTGGCTTGGTGACTAAGAGCTCTGGCTACTCTGGCAGAGGACCTAAGTTCTGCTCCTAGAACCTGTGTAGCCGCTCAACGCCTTCCCTAACTCTAGTTCCAAGGGATCTGATGCCCTCTTCAGGCAACAGGTATGAATGCAGGCAAAAACAACAACAACAACAAGAATTCACACGTATAAGGAAAGAAAAATAAACCTTTAATAAATAAAAATGATTCTGGGTCCTTCTGGGACTTAAAGGTGTGGTAATTTGGGTTCTGCAGAACTGTATGTACTCTCAAAACTGGTTAGGGCGTCAATTCGTTATCTCTCGGATGGGAGGAGGTAAGTAAATAACAAAAAAGAAGTGAGTGAGTGAGTCTGCCCGCTGCATCCTACCTGGGGCTGGATGGCCCATCCTGCACCTCCATTCCTGTGGATTTTTGCTTGGCACTGAGGCTGCATCTGCTGTCATGAGCAACAGTTGTTAGGTTTTGTCTCCTCCCAGAGTTGTTGTTGTTTCTTTTTTAAGAATTATTTCTTTATTGTATGTCTTCCCCAGGATTATTTTTTAAAGGTTATTTATTTATTTATTTATTTCATGTATGTGAGTGCACTGTTGCTATCTTCAGATGCACCAGAAGAGGGCACCAGATCCCATTACAGATGGTTGTGAGCCACCATGTGGTTGCTGGGAACTGAACTCAGGACCTCTGGAAGAGCAGTCAGTGATCTTAACCGCTGAGCCATTTCTCCAGCCAACTCCCCCAGGGTTATTCTTCTGTTCTCCCCCTGTCCTCATCTTCCCTGTAAACTGAAAGTTAGGTCTGAATATTTGGTGAGGTTTTGGTCCAGATGTTTGGGCAGCAGTGTTGTTTTGCCTTTTGTAGTTTTTGTTTGTTTGTTTGCTTGTTTGAAAGATAGAGGCTCATGACACAGACGAGGGTGGTTTTGAACCCCTGTCCCTGCCCCTTGGCGCCAAGCTCCTTCACCTGCGGAGCCACCTCAACTCACAAGCTTTACTTAAGGTAGTGATTCATTTGTTTGCCAAGTCTGAGCGGGTTCCCCGATCTTCTGTCTACACTGGAAACAGAAAGTCAGTTTGACGCTTCAAAGGCCTGGAGCTGGGAGCTGGAAGAGTTCAGCCTGAGCCTGGAGGCCTGGGGACCAGGAGCTCAGGGTCAAGAAAGCATAATGTCCTAAGACTGAGTGAGCCCAAGCTTTCCCGGTGTTTATGGTCAATTCGGGCTCTCTACAGATCGGATAGCGACCTGGACGGGTCATGGTGGAGGGAGTCTGCCTCCTGCAAGACCACCGATTCAAATGCTAAATTTCTTCCGGAAATGCCCCTACAGACACCTTCACAGGTAATGCTTAACCAGCTCTGCGGTCAGCGCATGGCTCAGAAAAGTGAGTGTGTAAAGTCATGGCTGCCACGCAGCAGGCTGTCCTGAGTTCCCTTCTGGATCCCAGTGAATGAGACAGAACATTCCTCTACGGACTGGAGAAATAACTCAGCTAGTGAAGTGCTTGCTGGGCGAACGTAAGGACCCGGGTTTGATTCCTAGAACCCATATGAAAACCAGGCATAGTCACATAGCACTTACAGTCTAAACACTAGGCAGAGGGAGACAGGGTAGTCCCTGGGGCTCACTGGACAGTCAGTCTTCCCTAACCAGTGAGCATAGGTCTCAGAGGGAGACTGAGTCTCAGAAAACAAGGTTATCCTCTGGCCTCCACGTGCACACATATGTGCACATACATGCACACCATTTCTATAACCTGTAATCATAGTACTCAAGAGACAGAGGGAGAAGGATCCCAGCAAGCTTGGTATCATATGCTGCCACTGCCATCAACAAATGGGTGTCACATGCTCTGGCTCTCTGGTCACATTTTCAGAAAAGAGGGTGACTAGGAACTATGTGGGGGGAACAGCCAAGAAGTCTCCCTAGGGGCAGGAGAGACGGCTTAATGAATAAGAGTACAGATTGCTCTCCCAGAGAATCCAAGGTCAGTAGCTCAAGTCTCATTCTCAGCACCCATGCTGGGTGGCTTATAATCTCCTGGAACCCCAGCTCCAGAGGATCTGATTCCTCTGGCCTCTGCAAGCACAGGCTTGTGCATAGGCCTCCACCTCCACCTCTCTAGCTCCCCACAGAGCACCCCATACATCACTTGCACCCTCCCACACTCCTCACACACATACATGCACAGGTGCATGCACTCACACAAACACACACACACACACACAGACAAATAATTAAAAACTGGTCTTTAAAAAAAATTAAAGATCTGGAGAGATGGCTCAGTGGTTAAGGGCACTAGCTGCTCTTCCAGAGGTCCTGAGTCCAATTCCAAGCAACCACATGATGGCTCATAACCATCTGTAATGGGATCCGATGCCCTCTTCTTGTGTGTCTGAAGACAGTTTATTTATATACATAAAATAAATAAATCTTTAAAACAAACAACAACAAAAAAATCCCATAAATCTTACTCATGTACTCATGGTAGAGCAGGATAAAACAAGCAAAGAACATATTCATAGTCTAGTAATTTTTTTTCTTTTTCTTTTTCTTTTTCTTTTTTCGGAGCTGGGGACCGAACCCAGGGCCTTGCGCTTGCTAGGCAAGAGCTCTACCGCTCAGCTAAGTCCCCAACCCCTTAGTATTTATTTTTAAATCTTATTTTATGTGTAAGGAATGGTTTGCCTACCTGCGTGTATATCTGGTATACATATATGTATGCACGAACACATGCTGTGGCATGCGTGTGGAGGTCAGAGGTCAGTTTGTGGGAGCCAGTTCTCTCCTCTGATCATGTTTGTTCCGGGGACAGTACTCAGATTGTCCGGCTTGGCAGCAGGTGCCTTTACTGAGCGAGGCATCTTGCCAGCTCTGTATTGTTTTCATATCAAAAAATTGCCTAAATATCCATCTGTAGGTGAATTCTAAATTAATATAACATTCAAAACCAGATAGATAGATAGGCATTACTTATGACATACCAATATGAAAGAGAGAGACTGATCTACAAAGACTGACCACGGTGAACCTTCAAGACCAAACGGAGAAAAGCAAGTAACACCGAAAGGGAAGAGAATGCTGTGTTTTCCAGCTAAGAGTAAGAGGATGACAGCCACATGGCCCAAGAGCACACAGCCAGAGCCTGAAGGAGGCATGGCTAACAGTGTGTGTGTCCGGTGATGAAGAGGGTGGGATCGAGCAGTGTTCACTGTTGTTGGGTGTCTCTGTAGCCTCAGCTGGCCTGGAACTTGCTCTGTAGACCAGCCTGGTCTTACTTTGCAGGAAACCAAAGGCCCAGATAAGGTCTGTGGACTGCTAAAAGCCTATCTTTGCTGTGACCCCACCTTGTCCCCCTAAAGACAAGCAGCAGAATGTGAGAAAGACACACACACACACACACACACACACACACACACACACACACACACACTTTCAGTTTGCCCAAATGCAGCTCAACGAATAAAAATCTCTTTCCCAACTCCAGGGCTGGTTCTTTCTCACAAATGCGTTTCAGTGCTTTAGTTGATGAAGTTAATGCTTGCAAAATACCTAACGACTTATTTCCTTTGTGGTGAAATGCCACAACCTCCGATCTTGCACACGCACGGGAAGAAGTGTACCACTCTGTGCCTGTGTGCGCAGAGCAGGCTGTGTACAGCAATGGAGCAGCAATGGCCTTTTAGCTCCCCGGGGTTCTAACCTAACTATTCCATCCCAACGCCCTTGATTGATTATTTTTGTCAAGATTAGCTAGGAAACTCTTTGATGAGGTTAAATAGGGTGGACAGACACCAGTGTTAGGAGGTAATCTGTGAACGCTTTATCACGTCTATGACAAGACGGCTTGTAAATCAGTGAGGAGTCCCTTTATCAAGGAACTTGCTTGAGAAATATTAGCTGAACTGCACGGTGGGCTTAAATCAACTGACATCATTGATTTATGCTCCAGCACAAGCTCCCAAGTGCGGAGCGCTCTTGTCTGTAGACCGAGAGGGCCACAGGAGCGGGCATGTAAGCGTCTCCTCGTCCATTCTACCTGTTGGCATCTGAAAAAGCCTTCTTCAAAGCTCCCACCATGATTGGGATTTCTTGATTTTGCCCGTACACTTGTGTCAACCTTTGCTTTCTGTATTTCTTAGCGATGTTATTAGGTATGTACAAGTTTGTAATAATTGTATCTTGCTAGCACACACACACACACACACACACACACACACACACACACACACATATATATATATATATATATATATATACATATACATATATATTCCTCTGACACCCGATGAGGTAGTCAAATACAGAGCTAACATGATTCTTGCTTTCTCTTCTATGTAGGAGTAGCTGTTTTGTTCCGGATGTCACACAAAAGGATCACATGCTAGAGAGTTGGTCCCAGCACAGGGTAGGGGGAGGCGACCCAGGGAGGTGGGCGTGGCTGGCAGAAGCAGGTCACTGGAGGCACATGCCTAGGACTACATCCTGCTCTTGCCCCAAGTGTCCTCCATCATAGGTTCCTGTTTCCATACGTGCTGCCTTACTACTACGGAAAAACAACAGAGCCAAGGATTTACAGCCAGAAACCTCAACCCATCAGCTAAAAGATTAACGGTTCCTCCCTTGAAATTGTTAATTTCAAGTCTTTAGTCATAGCAACAAAAGCTCTAATGTGTAAGAACCGGCCCTCCTGTCTATTTCCTTCTCTGTGTCAGGTTAGGCTCCTAGGGGAGCCTCCAGGATGGGAGGACGTTTAGGGAGGAGCTGGCACACCGCAGACACACTGTGTGCTCTGGAGGCGGGGCTCACTGGCCTGACAATGCTCCTTCTCGTTCGAGTCAACACTGTGGGGTTTGTTGCAACCACAAGGTCATAGGCTAACCTCAAGGCAAAGCAAGACCCTGTTTAAAAAAGAAGAGGAGGCACCTGGGGGGATAGCAGAAGTCCCCAGTTCGGTTCCCAGCACCTTTGTCAGACAACTCACAAGCACTTGTAACTCCAGCTCCAGGGGGACCTGACACCCGTTTCTAGGCTCCAGGGATGGGCACCCTCACTCACACATGCATGGATTAACACACATGTACACATAACTAAAAATAAAATGGTTCTTTAAGAGATAATACCAAAAAGGAAAGGCAAGAAAAAAGCCGGCATTGTGTATTCTTCGGATGCTGCGGTAGGTAGGAGGGTCACCAATTTGATGGCAAAATGGGTTGAGGCTGGGAGCCTGTCTCAAAAGTGGGGGAGGGAGCTGGGGTTGTAGCTCAATTGTAGCACATATAACGCCCTGAGTTTTAGCTAAACACCTTTAACCCCAGCATTTGGGAGGCGGAGGCAGGCAGATCTTTGAGTTCAAGACCAACCTGGTCTATAGAGTAAGTTCCAGGACAGCCAGGGCTACACAGAGAAACCCCGTCTTGAAAAAAAAAAATTCTGTCTGCTCAGGATACCCAAAACTGCCATCCCAGAAAAAAAAATTATAATAATGACTTGTATGTTTATGTATAACTGAATTTGTAACTAATTTAGACCTCCGATTTATCGTGTCTTCTCTTCGGTTCTATTTTTCCCTTTTGACTTTTGCAGAGTTAATTTGTTTTAACTGTTTTGCGTGAGAGTCCCCCGTCAGGCATCTATTCGTACTGATCATCTTTAGCGAAAGATAACAGTAAGTCAAAGCTCATGGCTGGCCTTGAGTTCCCAGAGATCCAAGCGCTTCTGCGTCCTGAGTGCTTGGATCAAAGGCGTGTGCCCCCACGCCCAGCACCACATGGACAGCTCTCCTCCAAGATTTTCTACTCCATGTGGGATTGTCTGGTATTTTATTGTAGCTTAAATATTGGGGGCGTTTTATTTTTATTATCCAGCCCATGCTCAGCTTTTAGTTTCTTATTGACACGAACTTATTTAGCTTGTGTGCGTATGTGGGCATACGGGTGGAGGTCAGGGAATAACTTGCCGTAGCTGGCTGTCTGCCTCCACCTGGGGATCACACACAAGTGCTCAGGCTTGGCAGCATTTGCCTTCTGAGCCGTCCCACCAGTCCCTTGCTAAGTTTCTTGTATCCATTTCAAATGACCACACTTAGAGGAAAACCAATCTATTTGGCGGTCAGGTTGCTCCACGTGGTTAGCAAATACTTTACTGGAGCGCTCTCCTGGGCCCTAACTAATATATCTTAATGACACCAACTGCTGGTTCGTCTTTTGTCAACTTGACACAAGCTGAAGTGGTCCGAAGAAAGGAAACTTCAACTGAGAAAATGCCTCCATAAGAGGTGACTGTAGCTTTTCTGCGTTCTCCGTAGACCCGTGAGCAGGGACGGCCTCGGTATGCAGAACGACGCCGGCGAGTTTGTGGACCTGTACGTGCCGAGGAAATGCTCCGCGGGCAACCGCATCATTGCTGCCAAGGACCCACGCGTCCATCCAGATGAATGTGGCCGAGATTGACAGGAGCAAAGGCCGATTTAATGTCCAGTTTAAAACCTACGGCATCTGCGGGGCCATTTGCAGGATGGGCGAGTCAGATGATTCTATTCTCCGATTGGCTAAGGCTGATGGAATTGTCTCAAAGAACTTTTGAGCCAGAAGAAATCGGGAATAATTTGTTATAAATAAAAGTGGTAATAAGTACCTGGGGGGGGGGAAGAGGTGATTGTAGGCAAGCCTGTAGGGCATTTTCATAATTAGTGAGCGCTGCAAGAGGGCCCAGCCCCATTGTGGGTGGGGCTATTCCTGGGTTCTATAAGAAAGCCCTGGGGAGCAAGTCAGCAAGCAGCACCGCTCCGCTCCTCGGTCTCTGCATCAGCTCCTGCCTCCAGGTTCCTACCCTGTTTGAGTTCCTGTCCTGACTTCCTTCGGTGACAAACAGTGACGTATAAGCCAAATAAACCAGTTTCCTCTCAAACTTTCTTTGGTTATGATGTTTTATCCATCACAGCGACAGCAACCCTAACAAAGACGTAAACATAATTGTATAATTACCTTTTGATATGGGATGGAGTCAGCCTTCTCAGTGGCTGGCCCAGCCCTCTCCCTCCCACTCCTGCTTCCTGGGCGTTGTGCAGCTGAGAGGTGGGCTGTGAGCGGCAGTCTCCTGAAGGTGGCTTGTCTTCTCTGCCTGGTGATGGTTGGATTCTCCTTACCAATCCGATTCCTCACTGGGGCCGTAATGTTCCAGATGTGAGCTTACTTTCGCGTTTCTCCTCCTGGAGACCGGCAGGCCTTCCCAGCCTGAAGATTCACATCTTAATCTCTGGAAATTTCCTCGTCATCACCGCTGCTCTCGTCCATTATTTATACTCCAAGAGAATTCCTGGAGCTGCCTTTGAACATATGTGCAGCCGGCCTTCCTCATACCCACAGCTCCTCGCTGTGCACTCTGTCCTGAGTTCTGCGTTCCATCTCCTCTGCATACCTGAGCATTCACTTTTTCCTCCAGTCCTCTGAACACTGCTGATAAACGTTAACAATGGCTTCTTAATTTCCTGGCTGTGTGTGTCAGCTCCAACATCCCATGCTGTTTAAATATTTGGCGTCTATGACTCGCAGGCCTGCTTTTGTTTGGGGAATTATTTCCTGCACCTGAGCGTTTCAGGAGCTATATAACCAATTCTTCTCATGGCTTCAGTTCGTGTCCATGTTGTGCCTTATAAAAAGACAGGAAAGGAAGGAATACGTTTGGTGGAGGCGCGGTAAAGTGTGGGGGAAGGCGGTGCCTCTGTGGGCCCATGGAGAGGGATCCTCCCTTCCCCCTGATGGACCAGCCGCACGACGGTGTAGAGACAGAGAAAGGAGGGCGGAGGGAGAGAGCGAGAGAGAGGAGGAGAGTAAAGTAGAGTAGTAGAGGCCGCCCAAGAGAACATGGAGAGAGAGGGGGAAGGGAATGAGGAGAGAGAGGGTAAAGAGCAAGAGGAGAAAGCAAGATCAGGAGAGAGCGAGAGAGCCAGAGAGAGAGAAAGAGGGGGGGGGGGGGGAGGGGGGGGGGGGCAGGGGGGGGAGGGGAAGACCCAGAAAGGGGGGGGGGGGGGAGGGAGGGGCAAGCAGCCCTTTTATAGTGAGTCAGACACACCTGGCTGTTGCCAGGTAACCGTGGGGCGGAGCCTAGACTAAATGCCAACGGTCCACGTCCCTTGTCTCATCTGTAATGGTGTAAGGCAACCGGTGGAAAGGCCAATCCAGACGGGCAATGAACTGCAAAGAGATCTGTGGATTTTCTCCAGGTTTAGCAAGAACAATAAGGTGTCTGAGCAGGCAACAGTACACCAGGGGCTGAAACCCGCAAGATAAAAGTAGCGATGGGTAGAAAGTCAAGATCACGGAACGTGCTGCGTGAGCCAAACACAGCGGTGAACAGGAAAGAAGACACGACCCCAGTCCAGGCTTACGGAAGCATGGTTTTCGTGAATGACAGAAACGGAGGCTTCCTGGCTCAGCCTACCTCTTAGCCTGCTCACCCAGCTTGTACCATTACATTAGAGCAGGTTGTACCGTTACATTAGAGCTGGTTGTACCTTTACATTAGAGCAGATTGTACCATTACATTAGAGCAGGTTGTACCATTACGTTAGAGCAGGTTGGAACTCACCTAGCTCTGCTCACTGACTGGCCAAGACACTACACACACTAACTCAGCCCCGACAGCCATAACCCCAGGGCCCCAGAATTCCACGGGTGGATTGCTTCCTCTCTTCACTGCAACATGGATCCTGCCTCCTCAGCTGCGGCGCTCGCTCCCTCTTCTTGCACAGAGAAAAGCAGAAGTCCTCACTCTCTGCAGGTTATTTTTTCTGAGCACACTCACCCCTTCCTCTTCTCTGTCCCAGCACTGACCAGAGCAGGGGTCTCGAAGCTTGTCTCTAAGCGGTTGTTGACACATTCTCTCCCTGCCGTCTGTGCGGCCAGAACCCTCTGCAGCTGTACTGAGTTAATCTCATCAGGAACCATATGTGCTACGATTTATTCCTTATTTGAAAATGTGTTCTCTAGTGCTGGGGAGATAGCTCAGTGGTTAAGGGACTTGTCTTGTGTACCCGAGGCCTGAGTGAGAACCCCAGAACCTCTGTAAGGAGTCAGCATGCCGGATGAACTCGTAATCCAGTACTGGGGGGGTCGAGGACAAGCCAAGCCCTGGGACTCACTGGCCAGTCAGCCTAGCCTGCATCCCCAACTGCACTGAGCAGTCTGCTATCCCTGGGGGACCTCCATTATCCTGCCCACCTTCTTTGCCCACCTTCATCAGACCCGAGGAACCCTAACCTTACAGGTAAATGTAGCCCCCCCCCTACCCTGCCTCAAGGACATTTCTTTTTGTAAGACAGGAATTATTTCAGACAACCAAAGAGATAAAAATACAGAGTTGTGAGGCAGGATTGTAATGGATACATTTACAGAACAACTCTTTGCACATAAGGTCAGAAAACATTCAATAAGGGGGGCAAGACAAACAAACACACCCCCCCAAAACAAACAACAAAAACAAACAGCAACCAAAAAGAGAAGAGTTTCTAGATCACAGAGTTCATTCTGAGACTGTGTCTCCAAGTGGTATCAGTAGTTACACCCCTAATTTTTCATCCACGTGGCTGCCTGTCAGGAGCTGAACAGGGACAATAGACACAGTGGAGTAGTAGGCTGAGAAAAGACCCTGGGTCCTCAAACCCACACAGTGAACCCTAAGGAATATTGGACCACTAATATAGGACCACTAAGGAATATTGACAGGCATAGAGTGGGGAAATAGACTCATCTTGTGAAAAGCACACTAAGTGAGTCTCTGATAGCAAAGGGTCAGCCTGGAAAATGTATCTACGAGTAGCATTATACAGACCGAGCCTGTTACATTTACGAATAAATGTATTTGTATTATATATATATTATATATATATTGTATATATATATATACATATATGTGTGTGTGTGTGTGTGTGTGTGTGTGTACATTTAAAAACAATGGAAAGTTCATACATTTGAAAGAACCCAGGAGAGGGGTTGGGGATTTAGCTCAGTGGTAGAGCGCTTGCTTAGCAAGCGCAAGGCCCTGGGTCTGGTCCCCAGCTCTGAAAAAAAGAAAAGAAAAAAAAATGGGACATAGCATGAGGTGCCAGCCTTTAATCCCTGCACCTGGGAGGCAGAAGCAGGTGGGTCTCAGGGCTAGCCTGGTCTACAGAGTGAATCCCAGGGCAGCCAGGGCTATAAAGAGAAACTCTATCTTGTAGGAAAAGGGGAGGGGGGTGTGAGTAGTATAGTATTGCCTGTCTCTAATTCTGGGACTTGGTGAGTGGAAGCAGGAGGATTACATAATTCAAAGCCATTCTAGGACTTCATAGTGACTTTGAAGCCAGCCTGGAATTCTTGAGACTCCGTCTGTCATAATAGCCAATCTCTAGCCTGGACACATGCTCTCTGCTATGTCACCTGTGCACTGACACCCTCTGCATTCCTACCCGAGTTCTGAGGGGCATGAGAGACTCTGGACCTCTACAGAGTAGCTTCAGCTCTTTCTCTCCTTGTAGCCCCTTGGCAGTTGTTTACAGCCCAGTGCAAATATCTCCCAGGCTATAGACTTCACCTCCTCTGGGTCCTCACTCTTTCAGGCCATGACAAACTCTGCAGGGCATGTATTGGCACTATCTTTGGAAAGTAACTAAAACAGCCAATTTATGTGGCCTGGACAGGACTTCTATTACCTACCAGACGGATGAAGGTCATGGTCACAGCAGCCTGTCCTTGCTTCTTCCCACTCTATCCTCACTGTGCTAAAGCTATACTCAACCCTGGCATCTGGGAATACATCAAATCCAGCTCCCGTCTTGTTTAAGCTTCATTTCTGTTGCCGTGATGAAATACCTTCACAGAAGCAACATAGGAAAGGATTTACAGTTCCGGGCTACAGACCAGTATTGAGGGGCAGTCAAGGCAGAACTTAAGTGGTTTAGTCACATCACCTTCACCGTCAAGAACAGAGAGCGAACACCCATATCCTTGCCTGCCTACTCTCAGCTAGTTTCTCCTCTCTTATACTGTTCAGGACCCCCTGTCTAGGGAATGGTGCCACTCACAGTGGACTGAGTTTTTCCATATCAATTAACAATCAAGACAATCCCCCACAGACATGCCCACAGGCCAGCCTGACCTAGATAATTCCCATTAAGAGTCTCTTTCCTGTCAGGGGTAGTGCCTTTAACTCCTGGGCTTGGGAGGCAGAGGCAGGTGGATCTCTGCATTTGAGGCCAGCCTGGTCTACATAGGGAGTTCCAGGACAGCCAGAGCTACATAGGGAGATCCTGTCTGGAGAAACCAAAACAACAACAACAACAACAACAAAACACACACACACACACACACACACACACACACACACCACACACACACACACACACACACACACACAAGTCTCTTCTCATTTGATTCTAGGAGGTGGCACTTTGACTTCTCAAGCTGTTACTTCACACACACCTCTCTTTCCCACTAACTCTCCTCACAACTGTCTCACCTATTGAAAGGACAATAACCCCCGCTTTGGCTGACACACCCACCTGACCTTGATCTTCTATACTTGTGGCTCACCTACTCCCTCCTTACCCTTCTACAAAGGCTTCCTTGGTCTTCCCACTATCCGGAACACTTTCCTCTGCGTCCCACTCACTGTTCACTCTTCAGCGATGCTTTCTGGACCACACCAGACCACTCCTCACCTCTGGGCATATTGTCTCCTTAGCATGTATCTCTGTCTAAAAAACCTAAGTGTACTTATTTTTTATTGATGTTTATTCAGAACTTAATCCCCTCCCCCCATGAACTGTATCCAGCGATCTCTTATATTTCTCTTTTCTCCCTCTGTTCCATTATGGGACATTAGTTATTGAACCTACACAGAGAGCTGGCTACTTCCCCTGGTGGTGTGTGGACTTGTCCACTCCTGGCAGGGACCTAGCCATTTAGAGCAAAGCACGGTCACGTTTCCTTTGAAGACTGTATCCCCAGCTATGAGATGACCACGTCAAGTGGGCTTTTCCTCCTGAAGCGGGGCTCTGACATTCCGCAGACGTGTGTGGTGTTCCTTCGCAGGAGCGCGTGAGAACTTCTGTCCTGCCACACAGGAATGCGTGATTTATGGATCTCCGGGGGGATGTAGATTATACAAACGACACATTGTGCCGTGAATTCCAGCCTGGCTCCTGTCAGTATTTATTTGAGGGTCTGGTGCCATATCATAAAAATGATATAAGTACCAACAAAGTAGAATTTATGAGGACTAGTTGAAAACTAAGATTGATAATTTGTTGAAATAATAAGGCAAAAAAAAAGTGTTTTTCTTCTTAAGGAGAGAAAGAAATATTAGCGTTCACACGTGATGGAAACTGTATCCTTTTTGGTAAATCCGACTTCACCAAGGCAGTAATAACTTTACGGGATGTGAACTGTCCTCAGAATTGATTTCACTTTCACATTAAACACATTCTGAACTTCTATATATAGTAATTCTCAGCGCCTTGCTATAAATTGACTATGAGAAAGTCAAGTAAGTATCTGCCCAGCCATTGAAACGGTCCTTGGTAGACTGCACAAGCCATGTTGCAGAAGAGAGGGTGGCCTGTTTGCTTACTTTCTCCTATTTCCCTACACTGTCAGGGTTACATTAGCATTGGTATGCAGCTCTCTGGAGCTGACACCTGCAAGACTGTTTTTATGCCCACAATGACCCTATCTCCATAAATCTGGCTCTGACCCATGGCCCCTCCCCAACTAAAGAATTTCCCAGAAGATGGGACAAAGTCCAGGGTAGTGAGAGGCAGCATCATGTAGTCATGCTGCAGGAGACCGGAACGAGGAATCATCACCCATCCATCATCTTTGTCACCTCAAACTAGAGGACTGCCTAAGTCCCCAGAGGATCGCCATGTCTCATTAACATCATAGGGTGACTTCATTTGCATGCGCGGACACACAGTCACACCTGTACCAACACTTTGGGGGTTGCTTAGCATGAGGACTCCCAACCACCAACCTCCCAAACCCCTGAAGGGCTGCTAACTGCCACTCTACTTACCTGAAGTCTACAGATCCTTTTTTTTTTTTTTTTTTTTTTTTTTTTCTGTTTTGTCTGACTCTTCTTAGGGAGGCATTACTGTGAGAATGACCAAGGCCACCTGTAAAAAAGTAATCTATGTCTGCAAAGCAGTCAAGGCTCAGCCCCTCCAGAGGGAATGGGCTTGGGTCTTCTTCCCCGGCATTGGAGGGTAATGTGCTCAGTCCATGTGAGGGAATTTTGTTAGGCAAGTTTCACTCCCTTTAACATTCTTTGTCTCCGTCAGGGTTTCTATTCCTGCACAAACACCATGACCAAGAAGCAAGTTGGGGAGGAAAAGGTTTATTCAGCTTACACTTCCACATTGCTGTCCATCACCAAAGGAAGTCAGGACTGGAACTCACACAGAGAAGGGAGCAGGAGCTGATGCAGAGGCCATGGAGGGATGTTACTTACTGGCTTGCTACCCCTGGCTTGCTCAGCCTGCTCTCTTATAGAACCCAGGACCACCAGCCCAGGGATGGCACCACCCAAAATGGGCTGGGTCCTCCCCCTTTGATACTAGTTGAGAAAACACTTTACAGCTGAGTCTCATGGAGGCATTTCCTCCAGGGAGGCGCCTTTCTTTGTGATTACTTCAGCTTGTGTCAAATTGACACACAACACCAGCTAGTACATTCTTGAACAAGAGGTTGAAATGCTGGTCTCTCCTCCTTGTGCTCTTGTTACATCCTGTGAGTTCAGATATCTTTCATAACCAAGTACACAAAACGGAGTGGCTTAAACAACAGACATGACTCTCTCTGAGGTCTGTGGGTCCAAGCTTGAGATGAAGCTCTTGCTGGGGGAGGTGGGGTAGGGTGGAATCTCTAAAACCTCCCCCCTAGCTAACGGTACCCACTTAGCTTTGGCAACACAACCCAAACTTCTTGTGGTAACTATTGCTCACCCAGTCTCTTTATTTCCTGAAGATAACAGGCAAATTGGTTTAGAGCCCACTCTGCTGACCCCATTGTATCTGGTTACATTGCAAAGACCAGGTTTACAAAGGAAGACACGGGTGCTGGGACTTGGAGGAGTTACAATGACAGCGGTGCCATCCATCTGACCTGTTAATGTAGACAGCACTCTGAATGTAACCATGGTCTCGGGTGAGGAAAAGTCAGCTGGGGTTATTGCAATTTTTTTCTTGGAATTGAAGAATGTCCTGGAAAAGAGTGACAATTGGAGAGAATGAGAAGCCACTGACAGAGAGCGACAGACAGCTAGTGATCTGAAGTGTGTGTGTTTGTGGGGAACACAAAACCCAGCAGCTACTGGCCTAAGAGTGAAAATAGCAAAGGCGGAAGGTTTCCTGAAAGAAAGCAACAGTTACAGATCTGAGGTGTGGAAGGGAACCTAAATTCAAAAGAAAGATCCCAGAGGGTCTCAGACAAAGGAACTGTTACAGATCCTGGGGGCAACAGACATTGAAAGCAAGTTACACATTGACAAGGAAACACTAATGCCAGCTGCTACAGAGAGGAAAAAAGACCAAAACAACAAACTTTATTAGAACAGACAAACAACTCCTATTAAATGTGCCGGGAGGGCAGATGTGGGGCCGGTTCTTTGGGTCAGACTTTCTGTAGGTACCTGGGCCCTCTTGGCTCTTGATTCCTCCCTCTCTGGATTGGCTGCCCTGGGTATCTTAGCTTGGGCAGGCTCTCCTCCACTGCTGCCAGTTTGAAGTAGTTGCAAACTTTTAGGGTAGGTGGATGGCAACCTCAAAGGCATTTTCAGAAAGAGACCCATCCTTATTGCCCAGGTTAGACCAAGTTCTGCTGACACCCCTTCAATAGGTCTCTGGCTTCAGCAAGTCTCCCCCTGCCACTGGTTGGTTATTACAAATGATTAATACTAGTCATAGCTCCATAAGTGAACTTCCATGTGAACCTCTTAAATGATGGGGTTTAGAGATCTTCCAGGTTGGTAAACATGCTGGGTGGAATATGCCAGAGAGGATGTGGAGGGCTGGGGAGATGGCTCAACAGTTAAGAGAACTGACTGCTCTTCCAGAGGTCCTGAGTTCAAATCCCAGCAACCACACGGTGGCTTAGAGAGGATATGGAGGCTCCAGTCTCTCAGGCCCTAAACTCCACTGTGCCCTGTGCAGCTCTTTCACTCAGTTTCTCCTGCCTTGAAGCTTTTATGATATTATAGGGAGAGGAAGTAGCAGAGTGCTCTGGAATTTAGTGAGCTATTCTGGCAAGTTTCAGACCTGAGAAGAGAGTGTGAACCCCTGCATTTGCAGCACATAGGAAAGAAATGCATATGTCCGCATCTGGAGTGGAGACAGTCCTAGCCCTTAAAACGGCAGAGGCCCCTGCTAATTCTGGGATGTTAGTGTTGGAACACAAAGAAATTGTTGGATCTCCAATTGGGTTTTGGAACCAGACAACTGGTGCTGCCAGACACCACATATTTAGTGTCATAGGAGGAGACCATCTGCACATGTCATGCCCGATGTCACTTATCCTTGTGTAAATGATGGGAAGCTATATCCCATCAGCATCCTTCCTGATAGAAGGATTAAAATTGTCTATAGTTTTGTTTGTTTTGCTCCTTCGTTTTTATTTTATGTGTATGGTGTTTTGTCTACATGTATGTCTGTGTGCCACACCACATGCATGTAGGGATCTCAGAGGTCAAAAGAGGATGCTGTATCCCCTGGACTGGAGTTACAGATGGTTGTGAGCCACCATGTGGGTGCTGGGGATCCAATTCTGGTCCTCTGCAAGAGCAGCCTGTGCTCTCAACCACTGAGCCATTTCTCCAGCCCTTTAGATAGTTTTAAGAACTATGACACTCAGGTTTTTTTAAGACCTATTTTATTCATATACTCATATGCAGCTGTCTTCAGACTCTCACCAGGAAGAGGGCATCGGATCCCATTACAGATGGTTGTGAGCCACCATGTGGTTGCTGGGAATTGAACTCAGGACCTCAGGAAGAGCAGTCAGTGCTCCTAACCGCTGAGCCATCTCTCCAGCCCGACACTCTGGATTTGTGAACTAGTAGTTGTAACTGCTGGCATAAAAACTGAGTCTTTGGTTCATCATCCCTGGATCTGAATTTGTGGAGACATAAAGGCAAAGTAACTTAAGTACTCGTACATAGAGGTAAACTGCTAGAGGTACTTTGTGAAAACACTGGTTCTGAGTGGACTGTGCTTTCAGGAGACGTTCATGTGGCCATGTAGGGTGGAAACAGAGAAGCCACTGGTTTTGCCTTATAATAAACGTTGATGAATTAGAAAGCAGTGAAGTGGCAAATGAAAGAATTTATTACATATGCAAGGCACGTGTGTGGAGGTCAGAGAACACTCGTGGGACTTGGGTCTCTCTACTATGTGGCCCCCAAAGACCAGACTCAGTGTGTCAAGCATCTTTAGCTGCTGAGCCACCAGACCTCCTGTATGCACACAGTTGTGTTGTCCCGAGTACCACTGGAGCTTCACCAGGGAGTGCATCCTTAAGCTTCTTCAGATCCAGAGGAAAAACGGACCTAACTCAAGAGGGCTGCAGACCACAGGTGAGCTCGCTTTCCATCACTGTGACAAAATACCTGAGACAGACAGCTTATAAAGCGGACAGGTTCGGTTTTGCTCCTTGATTTTAGTCCTCATTGACTGACCCTGTTTCTTTGGGCTGGTGACATCACAGTACCTCTTATAAGAGTTCACTGAATGGTGGACAGAAGCAAAGTGGCGTGGGATTGAGTACCGATAGCCCAAGGATATGCCCTGGGATCTACTTCCGTTCACTTGCCTCCTCCTCCTCGGTGTTCCACCGCCTCACTACAACTTCATTGGCTACTCGGCCAGCCTTCCGCACATGCGCACATGCGCACATGCGCTCTCTACAGGCTCAGCCAGCCTTCCGCTCTACACCGGTGTTCTGTATGTAGTCCTTCGCTCCAAATTTCTTTCCTGGAGAGAAGACAGAGACTCGTAAGCCTCAGGAAGCCCTTGTAACGTACAATCATCACAAAGCCCCTCCCAAAGGTGAGAAACAGTTTAACAGTTGGTGGTGGAGGAGGAAGCTCGACCGTGGGACGGTGGAACTGCCTACAAGAGTACAAAGAATCCCAGAGTTCCACTTTTGCCTGTCGTCACTCCTGGTGAACTTTCAGAGAAGTAGCTGCCATTGTATCACCCCCGCTCCTGTAAATAATCCCAACAAACCCACTGGTTCAGTAAGCTAGGTGTGGTGGTTTGAATAGGTATGGCCCCCACAGACTCATGTGTTTGGGTGCTTGGCCCATAGCCAGTGGCATTATTAGGAGGTGTGGCCTTGTTGGAGGAAGCGTGTCACTGTGGGAGCGGGCTTTGAGGTCTCCTTATGCTCAAGCTAGGTCCAATGTGGCACACAGTGTCCTGCTGCTGCCTCTGAATCTAGATGTAGCCCTCTCAGCCCCCTCTCCAGCACCATGTCTGCCTGGACGCTGCCATGTTTATGATAATGGACTGAACCTTTGAACTGTAAGCCAGCCCGAACGACATGCTTTCCTTTATAAAAGTTGCCGTGCTCGTGGTGTCCCTTCACGGCAATGAAACCCCCGATAAGTCCGTAGGCTTGGGTGGGATTATTTATGGATTGGTCTTCAGCAGTAACCTGTCTGGGCTTTATATGGGTGCACTCCTGAAACACAGGGGGAATGCTTCCAAACTATAGCAACAGGTAATGTGACCACCGGGATAAGTGCCTGCAGGAGGTTAGTCCAGCTACTCTACCTGAAGCCCTGTGGGGTTTTGGGGTAACAATGACAAAAACAGTGACATCTTTACCTCAATTTACCTGGTATTAAAAACTTACCAAGACGACGACTACTTCTTCTTCCTCCTCCTCCTCCTCCTCCTCCTCCTCCTCCTCCTCCTCCTCCTCCTCCTCTTCTTCTTCTTCTTCTTCTTCTTCTTCTTCTTCTTCTTCTTCTCCCTCCTCCTCCTCCTCTTCTTCCTCCTCCTTTTCCTCCCCCCCTCCCCCTCCCCTCCTCCTCCTCCTCCTTCCTTCTTCTCCTTTTTGGAGTCTGTCTCACTATGTAGGTCTGGCTGCCCTGAAGCTGATGATGCAGCCCAGGCTGGCCTCAGACTCACAGAGATCATCTGCCTGCCTCTGCCTCCCAAGTTCAGGGACTAAAGATGCATGCTACCCTGACCATCTACAAATAACTAACTTTTAAAGCTCATAAAAACCAAGACTACTCACAACCCATTAAAACCAAATGTGGGGTAGCGCTGTGCGTTGGTGGGTGAGTGCTGGCTGAACAGTCTGCAGCCTATGGGTCCAGTTTCCAGCACTGTGTGCTCATTCATGCGAGCAGTCCAGGCACTCAGGAGGCAAAGGTGAGGAACACTCAAGGTTGCTACATAACAACTACAAGGTAACCTAGGATACATGTACCCCTGTTTAAAAACACCGACGACAACAACAACTGAACCAACCGAGACCAACCTTGGCAACAGCCTGTCAAAGAAGAGCGATACTGGGGCCGGAGAGATGGCTCAGCCATTAAGAGCACTGACTGCGCTTGCAGAGGACCCCAGTTCAGTCCCCAGCCCTCCCAGGGAGGCTCACAATCATCTGTAACCAGCACTGTACACATCTAGTGCACAACCAGGTGTGCAGGTACTCACACCTACCTGTAATAATACATATAATAAAAATGAACTCGTCTCAATGCAACAAGAAGGCTGGGGATGTAGACTAAACTGTTTGCCCAACCTGTAGAAGACTTCGAATTAAATTCCCAACCCCCTCCCCCCATTTCCAATAAAAACAAATGTATTTGAAGAGATATTTCCCAGAAGTATTCATTAGGAAAATGCAAATGATCACATACATTATACACCGCCCTGGTCTCCAGGCTGTTCTTGGGATATTCCAGGACCCCAGGAGCCTTCACTTCCTTGATGTGTGCTGGCTGTTGCCATAGCCTTGCTTGGCTCCCATCCTACTACCCTCATTAGTGGGGCGTGTGCTGGCTTTTCGCTCCATTCTCGGAGGGTCCTGATCCTCCCCAAGAGGCTTGGCAGGACGCCCGCGGGGACGCGGCCGGTTACATTCTGGAACATCTGTGTTCGAAGACCACACCTCACCTTTCTTTTTGGCGCCCAGGATTTCGAAGAACGGATAACAGAGAACCCCTCAGGGGGCTTCATCAAGTGCCTAGTTTCTGATTTCTGATCCAGGTCCCCAGGTTTCCAGGCCTCTGACGGTGGGTGGCAACAGTTCGGATGCTGGACAAGCAGATGAACCGGAGGCTCCACCTTTGTGCCTAGAAGTCCCGAGGCGCTGGCGAGAGGGCCGGTGCTGCAGGCAGCTCCCTGGACGCGGGGGCGGACCGGGCTCCTTCCCGCGCGCTCCGGCCGCCGCCCTCGAGTCACTCCGGCAGAGGGCGCCGGCGCCGGCCTCTCTGTCCATCGGGGCGGGCGAGCTGGGGACCCTGCCTCCTGCGAGCCCGCCCGCGTTCCGCCCCCCCTCCGCCCCCCTGTTCGTCCGGGCGGCCGGCGGGACGCCCGTGCCCGAGCCCCGGAGCCTCTGCAGCCGATCTGTGCATCGGGGCAGGGAGAGAGGGACGTCAGAGTGGCCCTCGAAGGGAACCAGCTTGCGAAGCGCGGGGAAGGAAAGCGCGGACGCGTGGCGGGGAGGGGTTAAGGCGCCCCGGCCCGAAGCCCGAAGGCCGAGCGCGGCAGGCGACCCGGCACCCACGGCCCGCAGCATGGCTCGGGGCTGGGTGCGGCCGAGCCGAGTGCCTCTGTGCGCCCGGGCTGTCTGGACGGCTGCTGCGCTCCTGCTCTGGACACCCTGGACGGCAGGTAAGGACCCTGCGTGCGACCTCCGAGCATCGCCCGCTTCTCAGCCACTCTCTCCCGGCCGCCGCGCGGGCGCCGGTGCTCCGGATCGAGGGGCGCCAGGCAAGGCCATGCTTCGTGCTCGGCGCCAGCTTGGGCCCGTGCCCTCAGTCGCCTGGGGCTGGTTCCAATGAGCTGCGCTCTAGGGACCACTAAGTGTTTCCAGAGGCCGGGGTGGGCAGCGCGGGGAGCTTTTTGTAAGTGCATCCCAGTCGAGAAGTGCACCCGTAGACGTGCTCTGTGTGTCCCAAGACTCGGACTCCATCGTTTCTTTCCCAGTCACCGCCTTTCCAGTCTACATGCATCCCTCTTACCTCGTCTGCCTCCGGGGCAGATGCGGTCCTGAGTTAGTCTCTTTTTCCCAGAGGCAGTGGGGGGGGGGCACACGCATGATCGGAGGTCTTGGTTTTTCTTTTGTTGGAATTGGTGGCCAAAGCGGTGTTTGGTGGGTCCTGCCTAGCTGGGGGCTTGGTCCCCAGAACTTGATTTGCGAGGTTGAAGGGAGAGTGCCCCTCCCCCCACCCGCTTAGAGTTTTCTGGAGCGTATTTCTTCCACCTCTGGGGGATTCTGTGTGGGCTTGATCAGGGCTCAGGAGACACTGTCAAAGAGCACAGAAGTGTTTTAGGAGGATACCTGGGCAGAAATGACTGTGGTGGCCGGAGGAGGAGGCGGTGGTGATCCTTCTAGTGCAACCTCCAGGGCACCACTGGCCATCAGGTTTGTGGCCGGAATCCCCGCACCCTGCTGGCTTAGGTGAAGGTAGGCACGGCCTCCGGGCCCAGGAGGGTCAGGAACTCCTGAGGTTTGCCCTAAGTTTCTGAACTGCGTGTGTGAGACGTGCCATACTGGGACAGCGAGCTCAGTCACCCCCAGCCCCGTGTTTCTGCACGCAGGTGAGTGTTAGGGAGCAGAGGCAGGCAGCAGGACTCCCGGCTCTTCTAAAGTCCTGCTGTGCGGGGCTCTTTCTTGTATTGGCCCAAGGACGGAAGCGCTGAGCAACCTTCCAGGAGGGCATTTGGGTTTAAACTGATGCTGATGGTATCCACCATTTCTGATCAGTTGATTTGCATTGATACCCCTGTCTGCGAAATCAGGAACCACTGAGTGCAGACTGAGAGAGTACAGGGTATCCTAAATTAATCTCATTACCAAACTGATTCCTGAAAGTATTCACGCTTCTGTACCATCGAGAAATTCTTTTGAAACTAGGGGGCCATAACTGGTCGCCTCCGTTGAGATTTTGGCCTTTGCCACAGGCCCTTGCAAATCCTGCAGTGTGGGGTGTCTTGAGGTATAGTCGGCGTGGGGGGGGGATGGGATCTGCTATGGTAAAGGGTCTGTTGCTTAAAGTCAATTTTGTAACCAGAAAAGTCCGCTTGCATTTTGGATGTATCAGTTTGAGTACCGCCTTCACTTTGGTAGAAAGGATGATCACATCTGACGAAGAAAGCCATCAAGGGCTGTCTGTCTGTCCCTCCTTATGTGGGGGTAATTTTTCTTTGCTAGTGAAATGGAACTATAATCTCTAGGAAGAGTAGGCTGTTTTTCTTGTTTCTGGATTGCTTTCTAGTCGATAGATAACAGACACAAGCACAAGATAACAGACACATGCACGCACGCGCGCGCACACACACACACACACACACACACACACTCACAGAGATAGGAAATTATACAGAAAATGTGGGTGTTTGAGATCTTTTTTGTTGCCAAGGAGTGAATTCCAGCAATCGGAGAGTTCGTTCTATACTTGAAATGACTTGGGATGTAAAAACATAGAACAGTTATCTTAAAAGGATGTATTTTCTTATTCCATATTTTACTAGGAAGACTCCATTCCCTGAGGACAGTTACCTGCTCTGGGACTCTGTTCTCTGGGTTAGGCAGGGCAGGAATGATGAACGTTTGCCCTTCTGCCTCTCTTTTTGGCAGGGCCCAGATTGCCCCTGGCCCAGATCCCTGAGTGGTGGTCAC